>NC_051847.1:183968967-183976417 GCF_002237135.1 Teleopsis dalmanni
GGACCAACTGCTTAAAAGTAGTAGGCACCGCAAGACTTATTTTGGTGTTGAAATCAATGACTTATTCCACCAACTTCTTGTTTAGTTTAAAATCATCATTGTACCAGAAGAGGATCTTCGGTCTCAGACTATGAGTCCCATATGTTTAATCTAACATTGGCCTTAAGAGGTGTAGTGTAAATTAATTTTTTTTGTTGTTTTTCTGATTGTCTTTGGAATTACATATCTTTTATAATTTATAATTCGTTATTGTCTATTCGAATGAGCATTTCTCCATCGAATAAGCTTACTGTGGATGCAACAAATTAATTCTAAATAAAAACGCATTAGCTTCTTCCTGTTTATGCCATAAGTTTGATTAATCGTTTTTAATTTTTTTAAACCGTTAAAAAGCAAAATCGAAACTAAAAGAAATTAAACGATGTTAACTTGTTCCGTTTAAGAGAGCTGCACGCAACAGTTTCGTTCATACCGAAATGAGTTAACAAAACTTTTAAAGTAAAGGTTTAGAAAGGGGATTAAGCCGTTTCTTTTTTCAGCGATTTAACAGCAAATTAAGTCAACAATTTATTGAGATGTTTTAGCTGTATTTAGTTTTTATTTTTTAGTTTTTATTTTTCTGCTGTTATGTGCTGTTAAATTTGCCGTTTTAAGTGTTGAGACAAGTGTTGCAACTCTCTTGCATGTTTGAGATACATTTTGCAACATATTTTAATTGCTTGTAATAGCCAACAAACAACAACTACAAATTGTTTACAAAAATATTTGGTGCAGTTCAGCTAATGTGAATAAAAGTATTGAAAATATTTCCTGAACTTACATTGAATGTTTACCTTTTTGTTAAAGCTGTAGTTTAGCTGATATGAATTCATTTTAATGGAAAGATTATTAAAGTTCAGGGTAACTTTCCTATTTCCTACCTGTTTTAACATAAACATTAAACTGTATATAGACATGTGAAAGTGATTGCATTGTAATTTATCGCAATGTGTTAAGATTTAAAGCAGACTTTATTTGATGTTAATAATGAGGGTTGTGTCAAAATAGCGGCCTTTCTTATCCACTTAAATGTCTAAGTTGAGTAATGCAACGAGTACAACTCTACTCGTTAATTTGGGTTCGCTGATGCTATTGATCGCTATATGGATAGTGTTAAAGGCAGAAGTGGTCCCCGAAAAAAAAATAATGCACCTCATCAGGACTCAATATATGCACTGTATAGCAAGTGTTGTCAAACAATCAAAACTTTTTAATAATAAATCGGTGTTAAACAGAGTTGAGAGTTGTTTTTAATAGGTAATAATAGAGTTTATAATAGAGTTATGTTACATATAATATAACAAATATTAGAAGGAGAATTCCTATTATTTGCTTGGATGAATAAAGGATTATTATGCGGAGGCGGTCAACATTGACTGACTAATAGAATATATAAAAGATTTAGAGTTGGACATGTTATATTACAACAAATATTAGGAGGAGAGTCCTTATTATTTTCTTAGAACTATTATTTCGGATTGTATAGGAAAGTCCATCAGCATCTGCAAGACTTGAATTATGTGGAAAATATTGGCCTATTTGGACACAATGAAGACCCTATACTAACTGAATTAGGCGTTCTGACAATCGCAACAATTACACATAAACATCGATTAAATTTAAGTAAATAGTAAACAGTAAAAGACTTACATAATACCACCAGTTTTAACTATGAGTCAGAACCTCCTTTCTCCTACGTGTAAAATAACGTTCCTGTTGATGGTAATGCTATTTATAATACACACTGTAAAGTTCAAAAAACACATTGTTCTACGATTCAGATAATTTTTGCTCCCTAAGAAACATCATTCTTCTATTAATGATGATATTGTTCATTTTTACCGAGCAAAATACAATAGGCGCGTGTCGTCTTTATAAATTTCCATAATATGTAAAATTCTAACGAAAGCCCATTTCCCTAACAGATGTCAAAAAATGATACTATTTTATTGTTCAAGAAATGTGACTGAGTAACTGGAAAATCAAGCAAAAAATGTGGAGGTTTATGAACCGCATTAAAATGAAAATATTGGGGCCCAAAACCATATTAAATAAAAACAACAACGTTCAGTAAATGATGCAAATAATAAATAAAAAGAATGTCAATGTTTAAAGTTCAAAATTTAATTATAATTTAATTTAATTAATGTTAGTAATGAATACTCAAAGCAGCTGCATGATAAACAATGTTAAGCAACGTTGAAATATAGCTAGTGGCATTCTAATATAGTTCCGCTATAGATAATTTTCGGTCCGTCGCTTAAAGTGGCTAGCGACGCAATAGAACGAAAATCATTTGGAGAGGAACTATATGTAATGAGTCCCGACATTTTGCTAGAAATACAATAAAACACAGTTAACAGTTTATGTTCCCGACTTATAATATATAAAGATTAGGTTTCTTATATATTTTATATCGTTTACATAACTTATATGCCTATATATGTGTTTCAAGTAATTAAAAAAAAAACAAAGCATTATTTTTGTATAAATTTATTTTATACTTTATACATGAGAAGTGGATAACAATAATTTATTTTAAAGTAAATTTTAAAAGGTCTAACATTATATACATTTGATCTATTTATATTTGTGATAGCGGTAATTGCTGGTGCACTTTCTTTTTTGTACCGATTTTTGTCCCGAGTTACGCGGAGTCTCCTCATAAATCGAAGAAAGTGAACTTGTTGGAGATAAAATACTGTTGAGATTGGATAAAGAAGTATTATAATTTAATAGACCCATATGCCCATTGAATATGATATCGTTTATTAATTTTTTTGCTAATAATTTTTGTCTTTCTTCCATATCGGACAATTCGTGAGCCCAGACTTCTGCAATTTTTGAATTAATATCACTTGAGGATTTATTAAAATGCGTTGCAGTTGGAGAAATCGGTTCACTTTGTTTTTTAATTTTTTCAGTCTTACTACTATAGCTAGTTGTTTTATACGATTGTTGTTTATAGGTTTTTGCATGCTGAAGTAATTAAATAAATAAAAAACAAAGAAATTATATATAGTGTAGAGTTTACTTACCTCATTTATACTATCTGTGCACAAAAGAAATTCCCTGTCATCCATCGATGATTCGGTTAAGTCATCAATAGGCAAGTTATTTAAGTTATCATTTGACGACTTACTTAAATCAGATTTTATATCAGTAATCAATTCAATATTTTTATTATTGAAATTAATATTAACTTTAGAATCCTCTAGTTGTGGCGTTTGCTGTTTACAGATACGTGAGGAGTAAATGAAATCAAATTATAATAAAATAAATATATTATAAAATAGTATCAATACTTACTTCATTGATACTACCTGCATAACCTGAAGGTGTGTCATCTGTTATAAATTCCGCATCATCAATCGACGATTCATTGAAATTTTCAATTAGTGAATTACTTAAGTCATTATTTGATGATTTATTTAAGTACGATTTTGTGGGAGTCAACAATTTAATTTTTTTGGGCGCTAAATTATATTCTTTAATATTTACAGCTTCTTGCGGTTGTTGTTTATACATGCGTTGGTCCTAAAATAATTCATATAATCATAAAAGATAAACATTATAAAATAGAATGTACTCACTGCATTGATACAGTTATCACTACATAAAGGCTTAACGTCTCTGAGGAAATCCATTGCATTAAAGTAATACAAATTTGCTCTCGTAAAGTCTACTTTTTTACCGCTTTTTTCCAGTTCTCTCATACGTTTCACTTCACGCCTATAATTCGTCCGTAAAATATTAATTTTCTTTGATAAACACTTTTTAGTGGCGTTTGGATATTTTTCTTGGAATTTTAATAAAAGCCTATCGTATTGAGCATTTTTAACGCTTAACGTCTTGTAGTCCTTGCTATTTACATCCCACAATGCCGGCAAACTGCGATAGACATTCAGTAGTTCTATTATAAAATCTGTTTGTTCCGTATACATCATTCTATCTATGGTAGATATTAAAAAAAAACATCAATTATGTATTTATATGTTCATTATTTTTAGTAGATGAAATTCTCAATTATATTAACATACATACATATGTTTATGTTTACTATTTATAATTATTCTTATAACAATTCTTTAAATAATATAATAGTACTTACTGAAAAATTCTACACTTTTTCAAAATTCTACAAAATAAGAATTTTTGGCAGTCCGTACACGTGCTTAACGAATAAACTCTCAGCTGAACTGATTGCTTGCTTGCTCAAGCAGGCGTATGTACACCAGCGTATATTGATTGAGGAAGACGGCAGTATGCAATCTTAGAAGGAGAAAAATGTAGTTAAATGTATTCAGCATATTATTGAAGGTCAAAAGGCTTGATGCTACATTTTGTATTAAATACATTTATGTATATGTGTATTAACACATGAAAAAATATTTATGTCGATTCCAGCAGGTTAATAGGTTTGCAACTAAAAATATTCATATATGATTGTGGTGGTTGATTCAGGCAGCGTTCATTTCAGTTCAACACATATTAATAGTGTTGTAAAACGTTAATACTTAATGGTGTATTTGTTCGTTGTTTCACAGCTGTTTATGCATTTTATTCTTTGTATTTTTAAACGTTTTAGTGGTAACGAAGTCAGTAGTGCCTATTATGGATTGTCGAGAACAGAAATATTCCACGAAAACTTATCCCATATTATTATTGAGTTTTATTAATTCTAATGTATTGTATATATATATATACATATAAATGAGCTCAGTTCAACACTGACTGCATGCGTAAGTGCAGTGAAAATGTTTAATTCGAATTCCATATAGATATTAAGTAGAATAGTTTAAATGCGTTGTTGTTATTTTTGTTATTAATGGATATATGCATAAATAGTCTATAATTTCTGTTATTACAAAAAAAAAATCGAAATCGTGCAAAAAAAAATTAAAACTACCTAAGATGAACCTGGACTTCGCAATAAGACCGTTTACAATATCTAATTCATTAATTTAAGTAAATGAAACTAGTAAAAACGTAAATGATTTAGAAATTTTTTTTTTGATTTTCTAAAGTAAAATATTGATTTTATTTAAATTTATTTTTTTTTATTTTATTTTTTTTTATTTTATTTTTTTTTATTTTATTTTTTTTTATTTTATTTTTTTTTATTTTATTTTTTTTTATTTTATTTCTCTTCAAACAAATAAATTCTCTTTATCGTTTGAATTTAATCTTAACATTAATAAAGTTATATACATATGTACATTATTCTTAAAACTAATTTATTTCGACTTATCAACTATAAATCCCCGTTTTTTCTGCAAAATTAAAATGCAGTTATAGTTTTTCATTCCATATTTTATCACTTTAGAGTAAACAAATTATGTAAATTATACATATATATAAAAAAAATAAAAAATTCTTTTTAAAATGAATGGAATCTCCAAATACATATATACACATAATATGTTTATGTTGTACTGTAAATTTTTTTGTTTTACACGCATGTTCTCACTTATGTTACAATAAATTTTAAAATGCTTCATTTCTTCATAACTGGACTATAAACAGTTATATCGGTTCTTCTTCAATATCTATAGTAAAATCAAAATAATCACTAGATGTTTTATTTGAATTATGAAATGATTTCACTTTATCATCTCTAGTAAAATTCAAGTAATTTACTGTTATATTGATTCTTCTTTAATATCTATAGTAAAATCCAAATAATCACTCGATGTTTCATTTGAATTATGAAATGATTCCCCTTTATCATCTCTAGTAAAATCCAAGCAATTTACTGTTATATCGGTTCTTCTTTAATATCTATAGTAAAATCCAAATAATCACTCAATGTTTCATTTGAATTCCCTTTATCATCTCTAATAAAATCCAAGCAATCACTCGATGATTCATTTAAAACAGTAATTGCTTCTCTTTTATTGTCTGCACTAAAGCTCAAATAATCATTTGAAGATTCATTTAAGTTATCAATAGACAATCTATATAAGGTGTCAGAAGTTTTATTGAGATTATCATTTGAAGATTTACTCAAGTGTGCTTTTAAAGCTAAAATTATTTTATGTTTTTTTTCCATTAAATCCATCTTTTCTTTAGGGTCTGTTGGTTGTTGTGGGTGCTGTCGTATGCGATGTATGCGATTATGCTTAAAAATGATAGTTATTTCATAGTAAAAAAAAACATAAATATTATTTAACAGAATGTGTGGTATGTACTTACTTTATTGGTACTATTCGCATAGCAAGGAGGTTTAATATCTCTAATAAAATCCAATTTACTGAAGTAATACAAATTTCCTTCAGAATCATCTACTTTTTTGCCGCTTTTTTCCAATTCTCTTCTACGCCTCACTTCACGTCTGTAGTTTATACGTAAAATACTAATTTTCTTCGATAGACACCTTTTAGTTGCTTTTGGATATTTTTCCTGATATTTTAATAATAATTTGTCATATTGAGCATTTTTAATATTTAAGTTTTTATAATCGTTACAATTCGAATCCCATAATGCCGGAAGACTGCGATAAACATCCAGAAATTCTAATATAAAATCTTTTTCCTTCTTTTCCATTTTTTTTCTATTTTTTCTTCATATTACAAAAACATGTAATATTTATTATTATTTTTTTTTATTTCAAAAGTAAAGTACCATAACAACAAATAATAAATAATTAATTTCTTTAATAATCTCTCTTGTGTTTTTGCATTTTAGTACAAAATAAATAATGCAATGAAATTATAAATACAGTTGAAATATATTTTTATAATAATTTGTAGATTTTTTATTCAAATAACACAAATTTTTAATGTTTGTAATAATTAAACTAAATTAAAATTTTAAAAATAACACAAAAGTCTTTTAAAACAAAAAAATCTGTTTATCAGTCCGCACACGTGTTAAACGAATAAGTATTCTCGACTGAATTGATTGCTTGCTCAAGCAGGCGTATGTTTACCAACATGCATTGGTTGAGAAAAGCGATAGCACGATAACTTAGAAGAGGAAAAATGTAGTTGCGCTGCAAATACATTCAGCACAACGAGAAGGTCAGAAAGCTTGACGTAAATATATATATGTGTGTGTGTTTGCACATAATCGCTGCTTGAAATAGCACTAATTTAATAAAAAACGTTGAGTTCAATTACAACACCCAGTATATTTGCAAGCAATTTGTGGTTGATTCAGCTAGCGTTCATAGCAATTGAAAGTAAGCATTATTGTATATTAGATGTAAGGGCGAGGGAGGGAAGTCACGTGAATTGTTGTTTTTGTTTCTGAACAGTTTTTGGATTTTTGCTTTGCTTAAAAGTTTTATATTTTCTAAAAAGTAAAGGTAAATAAATAAAAAAAGATTATAACTTTTTTATTTATTATTTTATGAGTAGATATTTTGTTGTTATTATTATATTTTTTTATTAATATATTTTTTTATTAT
>NC_051847.1:183976517-183986225 GCF_002237135.1 Teleopsis dalmanni
GCTGACATTTACGCTTCACCAGAAAAGGAACTCATTTACTGACGAATTAAGCGCATCAGACAGTAGACAGTAGACAGGAACAGCTTAAACAACAGTAGCTGTAGCAGTAGCAGCAAAGCATGTAGCAACTTCAATAGCCACTCTATTCGTTAGGCACCATATCAGACCTATACGTGTGGCAACACCGATATTTTATATTGATTGGTTTTGGTCTGGACTATGGTCTTTAGCCTCGAGACTGCAAATTTTGATTTAGTTTAATATTTCTTATTTCACTGTTATTTTGTAGAAAAAAACAATTTTTCTATAGCTTTATTTTTCTATCAGATTTGTGTGGTGTTTTAAACATTTTGTTGTTGTGCAGTCAATGTTATATTCTGGCTGCTTCCGTTATCACAATTGCTTTCATTTATTTGGCAACTTTGCTTTGCCAGGCAATTTACAGTCTACAAGGGCAAGTGCAACATTTCGAATGATTTATTAATGCAATTCTGTTACGGATTTGTTCAGAAATGTGCTGCAGTTACGTTTTCATATTATTTCTAAATGGGATTTTTTATAGATTTAATACTTTGTAATAAGTAGTGAATTTCATAATTTTAGAGCACTTGTGTCGGTAAAACTAATTTTTTAATCATAGACTATTTTACTATCGAGATCAAAATAAGGAAGTGATTATTGAATCTCCTTTTATATCTTAAATACTACTAAAATATTATAGTATTAAAAATGTTTTTTCTTTATATATTATTTTAGGTTGTAGGTTCGGTTATGCCGGCTATACAAATGATCCACTTATACCTATTCATCGATTGTGTTACTGTATAAAGAAACGTCAGAGTTTAAAAACCAATTGCACATTTAGCAAAGTTAAAAATACTTTTTAGTGGATTATCCTGACGTTTACCAAAATCCTTAAAAAAAAGGTCTTCCTTAAAATAATAGTGTGGCGTTGTCTATGTGCTAGGCAGCAGCAAAGCAGATGTAAAGCATTTTCATCGACCTCTCTTCAACTGAGATAGAAATGATTGAAATGTAGATTCAATTTTCTAACATGGTTTCCTGATCTACTGTGAGCTGTTAGCAAGAATATCATAAGTCTAATATCTCTCGATCTGAAAATACAGTTTGATACTGCATTTTTTTTTTTTTTGTAAAGAATGAGGTTAACTACATATTGATGTCTACACTTCCACTTCATTGGAGTTTTCTCATTCTTAAAAATTTCTCATCCTAAATTCCTCAGCACAGTAATAATTCAACAAATATTTACGTGATGTCAACAGTATTCCCAAATTTTTGGAGTGTTCGGAATGATTACCTAAACCACCTCGTCTGGTTAGCTCGTTTGCTTTACAATTGTCGAAAATATATATGATCCCGAACGTAGGGAAGAGAAATCTTGAATGCGTTGCCATCTCCTTAAGAGATGTGTAGCAGTCAAAAACCATTCTGGATGTAAATTAAACTGGATTCACGCATTTTGAAGCAGCTTGACTGACTGATATTGTGTTTTTATTCTTATTAGACATATTATCCACATAAAGATAAGCTAAAATTTACCTAATAGTGGTCTCATCCACTTGAAAAATACTACAATGATCAGGAAGCCCAAAACGAGTAGATTTATTAAATACTTCCGAAAAGGATCTACTACCTTCACCATTTTCTACAACACTTCTACCTAATTGAGAGCACTGTTGTTAAAAATCGTTAGTTCATCCCATAATATGGAACTCCACGATAGCCATATGTTTCTAGATGTAAACTAAATACTTAATTTGCTGTCAAAATTTTTATGTGTTAAATCTTAATAAAATATTGTGGTACTAAAAAGTGTGTGTTCAGTTGGTAAGAACTTAATATTCTTTCATTTTAAGTTTCAGCACTAAAACTAAAAGTAAAATCTTTTACTGTTAGTAGTCTTAAAAAAATAAAAAAATATATAGATAGTAGAATAGTTGTACCAAAACGTTCACTAATTCACTAAGCAGATTTAATTGACCTACCTATAAATCATGCTGTTACTAATATGTTAATTAGAAGAAATACATGGGGTGTCAAAAAACGTTTCTTCTTGTTTTTAATTATATAAATTTACTATATAACATTTAAAAATAAATTTGATATATTTCCTATAGCGAAAGAAAGAACAATGCATCAATAACCCCCCATTAAGTTAAACAATGGAATAAAAATTTCAATATCGTCATCCGTTAAGTGATCTTACGATAAGCAACTTGCAACACTTCTTAAATCAAACGAAATTTATTACCATTATTACCCGATCAAAGAAATCCTAAATGGCCTATTAAATGTAATCATATACGGCGAAGGGCCAAGACGGTAAAGAAACGGTAAAGAAAGGAAAAAAGTGTTGCCAGCAGTGCAAACAACAATTGCATTAAAGCCATAAAAACATACAAAATAATGCAGTAAAATACAGTAAAATGCCAAAGCGACGATCGAGACAAGTTGAGAAGGAAAGTGAAGTGTGAATGCGTTTGCGCAAGCGTGGATCATCAATTAAGCCGCGATCGGCATCCGGCTGATCGCTACAAGGCACAAAATAATACCAATAAAGGTAAAAATTCATACAAAAAGTGTGAATCGTGTAGATACACACAAGTCGAAAATGCGCTGCGGGAAGAGCACGTAAATTGCATTTAAACAAATATTATCAAAGGGCATACAAAAAGTAACAGGAGGAAATGCATTGGTCACAGTGCAGTAATAATATCGATTACCTGAGCGTGTGCGGAAATGTCTGTAAGGCAAGCAGCAACCGAGGCAAATCAATAATTTAGGTGAAATGCATTTGGGTATGTAAGCAAAATATTTACAATCCAAAAAAACTTATTGAAATACTGCAAATGGACATATCCGAAATAGTTTTTTGTGTAGCAACTTAAAAAGTTACCTTTAAGCATGTAGCAAGCAAGCTGATGTTTCACAAGTACTTATCAGACTATATACATAAGTGACTTCGTCATTCTGTACGACATCCACAAAGACTTTAGTTAAACTTTTTGCATATTAAACAAAGTGAAATTTGATATTTTAAAATGGTTTTTTTATAAACTTTATTTATTTACACATTTTACAATACATTTTATTGGTTTTTAAGATTTTAGCTCACATCAACCCGCTGACACAACTCGTTTACTTGTCAATGTAACAACCAAATCAACAAAAGAGAAAAACAAACATTTTTCTAATGAAATGTATTTTTAAATATCTCATAAAATAATGTTTCAAAATGTCACAACCTCGTACATAATTTACTTGAAATCAGTTTGACATCAGGGGACCTCACACTTGTTCACACGTTCGTGCACACAAAATTTTTGTGTAATTTTGTATGCCGTTCAGGCGCCTCTGTTCCAGGTTACATTTCCATATGATTTTTTTTTTTTTTTTTTTTGTTAAAGCACCTTTTCAACTGGAGTCATTTTAATAATTTTCCTGAACGATTTCAATCGATACTTATTTTTGTTTAATTTATGACACAAACAGAGTATCAATTTTTATTCATCATGCCATGAGATTGAAATCAGTACGTATCTGATATATCTGATGTGCATATTATTACGGCAATGAGTAGGTCAGATAGGCGACAACATGTTGGTTTTATGAGTTTTTTGTTTAAACATTAAAATTACAAAATATATAAATAAATTTTTAAATAAAATTTAATACTTTTATTTTTATTAATTTTTTAAATTTTATTTAAAAAAATTTTATATCTTTTTGAACTTACGAACTTTGTTGGCTTCAAATGAAATTAGTGTTAGATTTGTATGCAGAGATGTTTTAGTCAACTTACCTGAAAGGAGAAAAAAAATATATTTACATTATTATAATTGATTAAAATTTATTATATACGCTTATATATAAATATTTTATTACCAGAAATTAACTACAGTATTTATATATGCATATGAATAATATATTTAGAAAAAATTTTATGGACAGATTTCATGTATAGTTAAGGTTAGATAGATTTTTCTTAGAAAAAGTGAGTCTAATCCGACTTAACATAAAAAACATCGAATGCGTCAAAGAGTTAATGCATTAGTGTTTTTTCTTATATCTTTAAAGTTTTTTTTTTGTGGTGAGGAGGTGGAATGATTATCTTTAAAGTTAGCCCTTAAATATTTGCAAATACATGAAAAATATATAAGATATCTGAATATTAATAATAAAAAATAAAAGTATCTAACAAATCATATGTTCGTATTGTATAATATCAAACATATATATAATTATTATATATAGAATTAATAAAAAAAAAGACATTGATAAGAGGAAAGTATCTCTATGTCTATTTTTAGAGCGAAAAAATAACAAAGGAAGATAAGTAAAGACGAGAAGGCCTTTTTAAAAGCGCTGAATTGAGAAAAAGGAAATAGTCATAGGAAAAAAGGAACAAGAGAACATGAGAACTTCATAGAGTCTAAGCTTGAGTCAAAGTTTAAAGGATTGTAGTATACTAAAAACTATATAATACTTTAAAAACATTTTACTGTACAATATACCTATTAACATTAGCATAAATGATATGAGAATAGTTTTGATATGAGTTTATTTTATTAAAATAACAGTAATGCATTCAAAAAAGTTTTTTTATTACAATAAACAAAATAGATCATTTGAATGAATCTAATATAAATTAGACCTTTTTATAAAGGTATCGTGAAAGTTACGTTACCTGACTTACATTAAACCGAAATAACACTGTATCTTAAAACATCAATTATTACTGACACAAACCATTTAGATCTGCGAAATTATCTCATTAAACACATTCAGTGCAAATTTAGCTCCTTAATAAGTGTGGTATTACAGTTCGGTTATAACAACAATTAAATTGGTTCAACTTCATTTATATTTCAATAAATGTTTTTTGTTGTAATAAACAGCTTTGATTGATATAAATACATTTTATTGCAATAAATGCCTTTATTGTTATAAATGGCATTTTGTAGTCATAAACGGTCTTTATTGTCATAGACGGCATTTATTATGATTAATGGCATACATTATAATAATTAATATTTACATTTATTGTAATACAAGACATTTATTGCAATAATTGACATTTATTGTAAATATTGAAATTTATTGTAATATATGTCATTTATTGTAATAAATTGCATTTAGTGTGATAAATAAGACTCATCGCAATGAAAATCTCAATGCCAGGATATATAATCAAATAATTTGTCCGTCACTTCTATATGGGTGTGTATCATTTAGCAAAACTTCAAACACTACTATTCGCCAGTTAAAAAATGCACAAAGTCAGGCTCTGAGAAGAATTTTTAAAAGTACCATGGCACATTAGGACAAATGACATGCTCAGGGAACACAAGATTGATCCAATCTAAAAATATATAAACGATAGAGCCCTAAAACTATTTGCAAAAACTGACAGACTTACTAACACCGCATTATCAAATCTCAGAACGATTACAGGCTTGTCGGGGAGGTATGCAGATCTGAGGTCAATTATTGCTTAATCTAATGAAGTGACAAACAATAAACCAGTCAAGGCGTAAAGAGGGGTTTTGAAAATATCTCCAGTTAAGAAAGAGCACTTTTAGCTCAAGTGCACTGGCTCAAATAGCTTCAACATAATAAATGTCTTTTATGGCATTAAATGGTACTTATTGTTATAAATGACAGTTATTATAATGATTGACATTTATTATAATAAATACTCAAACTTAAATGTAATATAAGAATTTGTTTTTTTTACTTATTGTACACTGAGGATGTTGTACCAAGTAGACCGAAATATGTGTAATGTGAATATTTTCTACAAAAATTAAAACATCTTTGAAATATTTAAGACAATATTATAGGTGAAAATTTTTTTTAATTTTTTTTTTATATGTTCATGTGTGGAATAAACGACCTAAGTCTGGTAATAATAAAAAAACTTATAATAGTATAAGATTAATTTTGAAAAATATTTAATTTTATATTTCTTTAAAGCTAAACAAATTAAATTATTTGAAAAAATGTTATTCATTAACTTTTTCTATTACTTTTAAAATTAATTAAATGAAAAAATTTAATTAAAACATTATGTTAAAAACTTAAAATAAATTAAAAACTTGTAATTTATTTAAAAATAAACAAACATTCATCATGTAGCAGAGTAAATGGAATAGTGAGCAATTAATTCCATCACGTCATTCAAGAGAAATATCGAACAAAACTTGAAAATCATGTTGAACATCTTTCGCACCGCGTGGAGCAAATGCAACAAGCTGCATGGATGCTCTGTATCCATGCTGCACTTACACTTACCAAAGTAAGGTAAAAATATCAAAAATTCAAAAAACAAAAAACAAAAAAGATATAAAACCAAAAATTAAGAAAAATCATGAACAAAACTGAAACTGATCATGATTGAAACCTACACGGAGAGGGTGTTACGAGAAACCTCAATATTTTGACATATGTGAATGTGTAAAAATGTTGCCTGTGCATACACTACAATACTCGTATGTGGAGGAATGCGTGCTAGTAACTCTTGGTGCGTCCGCAGAGAAGTGCTTATAAGTTTTTCTGGTGAATGCTTTTAGAGTCTGTCAGACATGTTCAGCAATGAAAAAACTTGTGGCTTTAATAGCACAACTCCATTAAAAGTTATTAAGTAAACAAACTAAAGTAAAACAAACTAACCGAAAGGCAGCAGCAATTTTGCAACTGTTTCGTTTTTAATAAACTTCAACTGACAGGCAGGCATGCAGCTTGATTTCAATTTCATGCACATTTGTGTGTTGTATGCATTTTCCCACTCTTCATTCATGCCTCTCCCCCTCACAACTGCATAGCAAATCGTGTTTCATATTTTCAGTTTAAGCTGCAATTCAAGTTCGATTTTTAAAAGTTTTTCAATTACAACAGCCTCCTTCTCTCCGATGATGACTCAATTGCGGATGCAAGTAATTTCCAGCTTTACGCAGCGGCAAAGCAAATAATCGCACTGCACTGTAGAGCAAAGCCGGAGAAGCACCTGCCGATACGCAATGCAATTAAGAAAATTGAGTTAAAAATAGTTTGCACATTTAGTATTATAATTAAAATATTAAAACAAATATTGTAATTATTAACCAAAAGGAATAAATAACAAAAATTACTGTAATCAATTTTAACGGCAAACATCTTTTATATTAACATAAATGCGCGCATGCGTGCGTTCGCATTCCTTTGATGAGGCATGCCAGTGCGGAGTCATGCTGCATTTGCATTCATGGATTATGCCGGCTAATGAGTTACATACTTCACTGTAGCCACCAGCGTTGCAGAATGCAACTCGCTTTTAGGTGCAACAAACGTGACATTTATGTGCTGTCAGTCAAATGACAATTAAATTTTTAATAAACATTGCAGCCAAGTTTATGAGTCTAGTACGACTTAATGCCTGTCTGATTTATGAGGTAATACAAACGTGTTATGCATATCATTTGAATATTATTATTTTCTTTATTTGACTTTTATCTATCATGTGTTAAACTTTTAATAACCTCTTGTGTGAAGTCTAATCACTTGTGTGGAAGTCGGCTTTTATCACACAGTCTTTTAGCGAAAAATATAATTTTAATAAGATATATCGCGATTTATGGCATTTTGACGCCGAAATAAATTTTTGAATTACATTTGCTAAAGTTTATTACATTTTTTATAGATTTCTGTTTTTTAATTTGAAAAAAACCAAACAATATAATTTTTATATATCATTTCTCAAGCCCTGAACTCAGTGAAAGGTTCAAATTTATATTTATGTGATCAAATTTATATTATGATTTGTGTTATTCTTTAATATTGGTTAATAATTAGTGCGAAGGTCTCTGGGAGGCTATTATTTTTAAATTATAATAAATGCTAAATTATTTTTATTAGAACGATTAAAGAGAATTGTGGGTCAGCCTTCAATTATGTGTAACTTCAATACAATCACTGAATTTACAAGTGAACTTAAGATAATTAATTAAAATTTAATTAAATTAATTAAGATATAGTAATATTGAGATATTGTACAATATACAATCACTGAATCTACAAGTGATAATAATATTTAATTAAATTAATTAATATATTAATATTCCTACATACATATTAAATTTATTACCTTAGATTCTTGATTTATTAAGTTATTTATATACGCTATAAAAAAAAACTAAAAAGGAAAGAAAAAGAACAAAAAAGGAAGAAAAAAAGAAGAAGAAAAAATACGAAAAGTGAAGAAAAAGGAACATAACTGAAGAAAAAGGAACAAAAGTGAAGAAAAAGGAACAAAAGAGAAGAAAAAAGGAACATAACTGAAGAAAAAGGAACAAAAGTGAAGAAAAAGGAACAAAAGAGAAGAAAATAGAACAAAAAGAAAAGAAAATAGAACAAAAAGAAAAGAAAATAGAACAAAAAGAAAAGAAAATAGAACAAAAAGAAAAGAAAATAGAACAAAAAGATAAGAAAAACGAACAAAAAGATAAGAAAAAGAACAAGAAAAGACAATAAAATGAACATATAAAAAATAACAAAGGAAGAAAAGAAAAATAATCATGAGAGAATACATAAAAATATAAATAAAAAGAATAAAAAAAAAAACAGAGAAGAAAAAGTGACAAAAAAAAACAAACATAAAAAAGAACAGACAAAAAAACACAAACATAAAAAAGAACAAAAAAAAAATAAAAAAAAGAACGAAAGACAAATAAACAAACAAAAGACAAAAAGAACAAGCGAAAGACACCGGACATAAGACACAAAAAACACAAAACAAAAAAAAAACATGACAATAATAAATTTGTTATTAAAGATATATATGTCATACCCTAACATTATACGAAAGATGTTGAGAAGATCTATTGTATGGTGATTTTGATCTCTTTATTAATACTAAAGTCCAGTGTAAATGAAAACCAGATACAGTAGCCGAAAATTAAAAAAATATTGCACGAGGAGACAAAGGACGTAGCAGTCCAGTTCCTTATTCTTAGTTAACTTTAAAATTAATTTTAATGTTAACTCACAAATAAATAAATAAATATTACATGGAGAAATGCTAAGAATTATTTTTATGGATTAATAAATATTTTATTTAATTTGTGTATATTTATTAAATTTTATTATTTATTTTAAAATTAATAATAAATTTATAATAAGTATAAAATTTTTGTAAATATGTATTAATTAAATATGTATTATTTTTTTATGCTACTTTTTTGAAAACCAATTAATCCAAACAATCTAGGTCCAAAGGAATACCAGATCTAGTAACTAAATTTGATTTTAAATGTGATCGACAAACTTTACGAGAAGCAACGCACAAAAATCAATTAAACTTAATCTCTTGGTTTAAACCAAAACAATAGAACAACCTTAAAACCAGGCATATCCAAACTCTTTCTGAACCCAATTTCTTTTGCAATCCAAATATAGAATAATCTTAAAGGCAGGCAAGTCATATATGACAAATTTTTTAAACATAATTTAATTAGGCAAAGCCAGCTATAAAATCATTTATATGGTTCATAACATATTTAATAAAAATGTTTATCCATTTTGTGTAATTTTTTTAATATTTCACATTTATTATTTTTTAGGATTTCATTGAAATGGAAATTATAAAAAAAAATATAATTTTTTTTATAATTTTTTCAAGTATCAATTAAAACACTTATCATACAAAAA
>NC_051847.1:183986325-183998517 GCF_002237135.1 Teleopsis dalmanni
TTTCGACAAAACATTTTAAATGATAAATAAATTGTTTATTTATTTTGATAAATAGAAGAACATTTCCACCACAGTGCACAATCGAGGGATTGATTGATTCCCCACACTTTGATTTAAAGTACAACACAAAAGTTATTTTTATTTAAAGTACTTTGTTTTTATATGATACGTAATGTAATGTAATATTTTTAATACGATATTAAAATTATATAAATTTAAATAATTTTATAATTAAATTTTAATTTTAAGCTTTATTTGACTATTGGGATATAATTGATTTTTCAAACTTATAAAACATAACTTTGCCAACATTTAACATTTCATCACACTCAAAGAATTCAATTACCATATTTATTTTATTATAATTTTATTAACATTTTATTAATATTTTTTTATACATGTTTTATTAACAATCACTTTATAAAACAGATATCGTTAAAATTTAATTTAAATTAAACGAAAAATATTTTTCTATGCAATTGTTGCATGTAAAGAAAACTATTAATTGACTTACCTTGTACGCTACTCTGAACATCAATTATTATCAATAATTCTGCTGCTGCGCTGCTTTGCTGCTATGTTGAAAAAAGTTGATTCAATATCATATGTAATGTTATTTATTAGCGGAATCATACGAATTTAAATTTACAGGTTCACGACAAAATTTCAAACATAAAATATAATAACTATTTTATATTTTAACAATTCTATTTAACTATATTGTACAGTTATTTTTACATATTTCAAAATTGTATATTTAAGAAAACCGGCATTTTGTACAATTTTATATACACAGTACAAATTCCGAAAATGGCGTCAATCTTTGATGCGATTAGAAACGAAAATGATTTTAAAAACTATTAATTTAGCTTATATTATTTTAAAACACTCTTTTATCTTTACTACACTTATAATTACAATACGAAATATTCTCTATAATCAATTAATAATTTCAACTTTATAATTAAAATTTGTATGTAAAAATTTTTTCTTTGCTTTACTACAGCGCATATTAATTACAACACTCGCTGGCGGCCTTTCTCTTACTGACATCATGCTGTTATTGTTAATCGCTCCTTTTGCTTTAGCCTTTTTTGTTTTTGTTGTAATCAGATTACCATTTGGGGTAAGGAAACAATTTCTTAGCTGTTGTGCAAAAAAGCTTCGCGGTACAGCGAGTTAGAAAATCAACAGATTTTGATTTTTGAATTGCCTAGTTTTTCATAGTACAAATAAAAAACTATCGTATAAGAAGTTAGAACATTAAAACATTATTTGAATTGGAGGCACTTTAATCAAAATGATTTAATATATAGGGTAGTAATTTTCTATAAAAATTTTAACATTTAATACGTGTTCATAATACTTGGACTAAGACAATACATGCTAATACTAAAAGGCACCTTTTTTTATAGGTTATGTTAGGTTATACTAGCGATCCTAAAAATCCACTTAAGCCCATTGCCTCATTATGGTACCATATAAAACACAGGGATTTAAAAATCAATTTAAATCTTTAGCAAAAGCAATTGTTCAAAACAATTATGAACGAAGTTATTGTGAGTTTGCTTAGTTTAAGTTATTTTAATATTTTTTTTTATAACTATTAAAAAATATGAAATGTTTGACGTAAATACATTATAGGTCTGTTCCACGAGCTACTCACAGTAACTTTGAGTAAACACTGTGTATACACAAACGCGTTCCACCAGCAAATTTTCAAGTATTTTTATGTAAATTTTACTTCTGTTTTACTCATGTTTTACTATGAGTAGCTCGTGGAACAGACCTTATATAAAATATATGTATAAATATATTTAACTCGCTTATGCACAGAATACATATAGCTGAATTCCTTTAAAGTATTAATTTATAAAAATTTAAAATCTCTTGAACTGTCAGGTATATAAGCCATATCCATATCCATAAATTAAATCTTTGAATTAAAAAACGATTAAAGTTAAATTAAATTCGAAAAATAAATTCAATTCAAAAATACATACAAATAACTATTATTAGATATAATTTTAAGCGGTTCATGCAGCTGCATCGGATATTGGCAAATTTCCGAAGTAAACCATTCTTCTTTTCTGACATACATATATTGTAGAAATACGAGTAATATTAGCATATTGGGTCAAATTATTGCATTATTGAGTAATATTCACTACTATCAGCATTATTGGATCAAGTTTCATATCCGTTAAAGTCATTTATATAATTGATTCAAGGAAAAATTTATTTTGTTTTTGCACTTACTTTAGTCTTTTTAAAATGGCTAATATTAGATAGAATGGTAAATAGGTAAATTGTATGATTAAGGAATTTAAAGAGTTTATTAGATTTACTTAGTTTAAATAAGAATGAAACTCTATACCCTTGAAATTTTGATAAAAGTATAGAATCCAACATCCTTGCAATATAATTTGTAGTAATATCATTCAGTGGAGTTTTAGAAGTAGACTTCAAATGATGTACCTCTACTTAAATGTAAAACACCTTTACCTCTCAAAATCATTTATCTTTGATTACAAAATGTTATTCAGTTATAGAAATTTGTATACTAAGTACAAGTACAATAACAACCAATAGGTTTTTATAAAGCATATACAAAGCCTTGTACCAGAAAACTTGTACCAGGTTTTGTAAAACAAAACCTTGTAACGTTTCAGCACTCTAATTAATTGTATAAACTACTTTATATTTTATAAACATTTGAACATTAGATTTGATAAAGAACAACATTATTCAGTTTTACTAATTTTGCCTATAATACGAAGAATAACAATGCCAATATATTTCAGTCATCCATTTCAGTCCACATTACTGCATAGAACAAGTAAATCACGTTTTAAATATATCGTCTACAGTTCTTCAGATACAATGGGTATATTCGATAGTTTTTTGTTAAGCCAGTAAGAAACCTTGAAAATATTTAGTGTTCTAATGAAGATAATGTTAAAAAGTTTGAGAGACCGGCCAAGTGTAAAACCTGCACTTTTTTTTTAAATATTTATTCATTACAAAATAAATAATATTAATTTTTAAATATTATCATATTATTAATATGATAATTTTAATATGCATTTAAAAAGTATATTAAATTTACTTAATTTATTAAAATTGAAACTTTATTGAATTTCTGATTATTGCAAAATATAGGTTTATCACATTACATTTAGAGACATCAACTTGTCTTTCCAGGAGACAATTATCTTGAATATGAATCAATTATTTTATTAATTATACACAATTAAATCAGTTAAACAATTAATTATAGTTGTAGTTAGTAAAAGTTTTAATAATGCATTTTTAATTTAAATGGATAGAGCGAAACTAGCCTCAGATGTATTAAGTTATAAGTTAGACTAGATACAATTTTTAATTAAAATAAATTTTGAACCCATATAACTCTAGGCAATCTAAGTGTTATATAATAAGCTAAATATTTTTCAATATAATTAAAATTAATTAGAAATAATAATTATCTACATTTCTCCAAGAGAACTTATAAATTGTGCTGTATATTGCTGTATAACCTTAACTTTTGGTTGTTATTTAAAACATGTGTTCATGTAACAGTTTAAAAACATTAAATATTTAATCGTAGTATTTTTTATTATTTTTTTTTTAAATAAAATGCTTCTAGCTTGTATTAAGAATATCTAACAATTTATAGTTATGATGGTTAGATAATTATATTTAAACCTTGTGACCTCTCATAATGTTTGCCTACCGGTGTTACTGTCCTTGGCTCCACATCGCTTCTTCAATAGTCTCAATTCTTTTTTTTTTCATGTATTCTTATATCCTAGCACAGATAATATAAGCAGAGATCTTTTTTACTGTTTATTCAGAGGATATACCTTATACAATCTTAGGTTTGATTAATGAGGAAGAAACTGAAAGAAGAAATTAAGTTTAATGTAAAATGATATATATTATGTTATATATTATGGCATTAGACATATATATAGATGATTTTATAATATGCCGTGTCGTAACTAAAATTGTGCTAAAAAGGGAAGAGTTATATTAAAAATATATTTTTTTTGGCAGTGTGTATAGATAGATTATATTGTCAAGGGGACGGAAAATCTATTCCTTAAGAACTTCCCACTGGAAATGGCGCTGTATATATGTGATGTTTATTGTTATTAAAATATCTGGTAAATAAGTTTTAGAGTACATTTTTTTTCGCAGTGTATACCTATAGTCAGATTATAATGTCAAGAGTAAAGTATGGATAAACTCTCTAATACCTTTCCCCTCTGACTATGCCACTGTAGATATGTGATTTTTAATGTAACTGCGACTATTAAGAAAATCTCTTTAATATTATTTAATGTACAATTAATTATTGAGTGAATATGAAAACGATTATTTAAGATATAAGAAAAAATAAATAATAAAATGTAATTTGAAATGTTGAGATTTCTTCACGCCTCACTCAGTTAACAATTGCATTTCAACAATTGCATCGACACGCTGCCGGTGTTGATTGCATTTTAACTTTAGTTGTGAAATATTTTATTAATTTATCTTAACATTTATTGCAATATCTTTAACAACTACCAGACACATCAAATATATGTGTAATACTGAAAACGAAGAGAGTATATGAATGAGCATGTGCAAATAGTTGAGTTAACACATCAAATTTACGTGTCTCTACAATGTTGCAGTTTGGCCTTTGGTTCCATCAATATCATGACTAAAATGAACTGTCGTTAGTAAGCCGTGATGATGATGATATCTCTCTGTTGAATACTCTAAGCACTGCCATTATTACACCATACACATTGTCAGCATTTGCGCTCTACGCACATCTGCTTATACTAGTATATTATACAACATTATGCACATACTCCTATAGTATCTCATAGATACAATATTTTTATAAAATATTTTTGCTATGATTGCGGTCGCTGCTCCAAATACACGTATTCAACTGAGGTCGTTATGGCGAAGACGCTGGATTGTCAGTTTGCTATTTAATATCATTTTCAAAAAAATTTTATAAACCTATTATTAATGCTTATATATTTTTTGAACCATAATTTATTTTAATGTCTTAAATTAATAAAAAAAATTGTATTTTTGAATTAAAACTTTTCAAGCTTTTTGCACGTTTTTACTTTAATTAATATTTTATTTTAAAGATAATTTCAAATGTGCGCTACTTAAGGTTTATACGAACATTTGACCTCTAGATTATTAGAGTTCATAATAACAGAAGGAGGAATGGATGTTCTAACTATCTTGCTAGCTATTGCATTTAATACCTGTAATATTATACATAATATACTCATATATTGGACGAATTGCATTGAGGTAGAAAAAATCCATGAAATTTTCTTCTTAACGCTAGACACTTGCATATTAATGTATCTGAAATGCATATTTTCTGATTAGTCACACTGTATTTAATGAGAATTAACTACAATTAATTAACTATATCATTATATAAATTAATAAATTAAATATATAGTTTATTAAATATAATTAGTTAATTAATTCTCATTAAATACAGTGTGACGATAATGATCGTTCCCACAATTCAAATGACATAAGGCCGTACTTTCTGATACATCTGTAAAAAATCAAATCACTGTGCTCTTACGTCTAAAAATTATTCGCTCATTCAATTCCCACAAATAGTTACTGGGAGGTGCCCCTCAATAGTCCTGCGGCATCTGTGGTGATCCTATATCACTTCTTCGTATACATGTTGCCCATTGCATCTCTTCCAATCAAAGACAAAGTCTTTTGAACGTCAAACGTCTCTCACCATTGAATCCAATTACAAATCGCTGACTTTGATGACTGAATATTATATTTTTAATTATTTTGTGTCTGTATAAGGAGGATTACAAGATCTATATAATCTTAAAATACTCTTTCAACTGTTATGTCTTATATTTAAGGGTTGCTACTGATTTGTGTTAAGAAACTATTACAGACAGTTGTTTTTCGCGCTATGGTCTTATGAAAAGCATAAGTGTATTGACCAAAGAAATAATAATTAATAGATGTTATTTTTAGTACACCAAACATGTTTATTCTTATAATTTCAGTTTATAATAACATTATAAGATATAACTTAGTTAGCTATAAATAATCAACATATCTTGATTCTTTTTCTTCTTGAGTTAGTGCTATTACGTACTTTTACTCTATAATGGCTGGGGAGCTTATCTCTACCCCACACTGGGCTTTAACTAGGCTAAAAAAAAAAATCATACCATATATTTGTCTTTTAGTTGATGACGGACCTTAAATCAGCATATCTTCCTGAGAGTCTAGAAGTGGACTTGAGGATTGTTAGGGCGGGGTTAATTAGCGTATCAACTTTAGTGAATAATTTTAGAGTTCTGTCTCTGATATATTTTTTCATTGAGTCAATCCTAAGATCTCTATGTATGTCTGTTGATCTAATATACCATGGCATCTTAAACAGTTTTCTTAAAGCCAGGTTTTGAGCTACCTGTAATTGCTTTAAGGTAGTATTTGAGGCTTTGCTATATGTAACACATCATATTTGTTATTAATACTGTATCAAAAGTCAAATTTTTTAATTTATGCAATTAACCATACAATAATTTATATACCATAACCATACAATAATATCTATTGTTATATTAAATACATAATAAAAAAAACCTTTGAAGTGCCGATATTAGCCAATTGGGCACCAGTAAATTTCATCTATTTATGTTTTGCTTCACTAACGCTTACAATAAAATCTGCCAGAAAAAGTTATCTGTGCAAACTTCTCAGTTCATATGGGTGAGATATACATGATTAGCATACCGGAGTCTACAGAGCTTTATTTTGTAACTGTTTCTGATTCGAGGTAGATCATATACAGTTCACAGTTGTAGGGTCTACAGAATCTCCCATCACATTTCTTACTGCCACTAAATACTGATTTTGAATACATGGTTATTTTTTATTAGGGTTCATGATTGAGTTTCAAGTTAAACGGCGAAATAAAGACTTATTTGTTCGGCTCGGTTCCAGTACTTCTTGATTCGTGTTGTCGGAATTGTTGATATTGCAAATGATGTAACTTTTTCAATTAATAAAATACTTTTACATATGTACATTTGATTTTATATTAAAATTTGCTCTGTATTTGTACCAGACCGACTATAATGGTATCGTTCCTTTCTGTAGCGGCATTTTCAATGCGTGTCACTGTCATTCGTCTAGATTAATTCGTAGCCACTTATTTTTATATATCACTTGACATATTTCAAATTTAATAAATAGAGATGTATCTGTATAAATTTATTAATGCATTCAGCATATGGAAACAAGTATCTCTAACAATTCAACTGCGTCGATTCATGTATCTGCCATACCGCCGCGTGCCAAGCTTTCAAGACACTTCGAAGGTAGTTCAAATTAAAAGCTATAAAATGCCCCATGCTTCATTGTATCTTTGTACTTGATAATTCAAATATTATGTTTATTGTACAATTGTTTTTACTTTGCTAAGTAACCGCAGTTGCATTAAAAACATTTCTACTCGTTCAGTATATTTATGGCTGCCTGAAGTCATTGAAAAACATTGCCATCGCTTCTAGTCAAAATTAAAGCGAATATTTTGAATCGCGAAAAGTAAAAAAAATTATTATTATTAATGTAAAAATCCAAGCCTTCGTTTTGAAGCCAGATTCACTGAACCATAGATTTTAGTTGTCTTCTGTAGTCAAAACAGTAAAATAATTTAATATCATATATGATATAAAAAATTTCAATGTTGAAATATTCTAGTTGAAGACCTTTAAATGGATTTTAGTTACTCCGCTTGCGCAATTTATGAGTAATTAAGTATTAATCATTTCGAGCAAGTTACTTTTGCAATTAAAATAAAAATTTTTATTAAAAACTTATTTTAAATAATAACTTACTTTAAATAATAAGTTTTTAACTAGAAATTTTATTTAAAATTATAAAAAATAAGTTTTGTTTTCAACTAATAACGTATTTATCATTTTTTTGGATGCAATTTCCTGTTCAATTAATTGCAAATTGCCTATAATTACGCAAATGTTTTTCTAAGTGTATTGATATGGAAAATGACGTATCTCAGTAAATAAGAAATAAACAAAGTAATTAAGAAAGCAATAATTCATATGAGATCATTACAGAGTTCTATGAAATATTTAAAGCAATAATTTCCAAAGTACGAGGTATCTTAAAGCTTCCTACTCGTTATTCAATAAGTTCTACCATCAGCTATTATAAAACAATAATATATATTTTTCAAATATCAATTTCATTTATCTGTGTACTCTCTCTCTCTATAGCAAGTCAAGTCTATTCCAACATTCCAAGTTGAAATATCTATCCCAAGTTTGAATATCTATTCCAAGTACCAGGTTTCGGACATGACTTTATTGTTGAAGTATTCTTTTTAGATCTGTAAAAATATCGCTAAAGTACAAAACCAATCAAAGTATAATTTAGTTACTTGACCTACATCAACGAATCGTGATATTGCATATTATTTGAATGGAAGGCCGTTTTCTTCCTCTTCCTTCGTACAAACTTTTTTTGCGATTTTGTTCCTCAAACATTTCGATAACAATATATAATATTTGCTATTGATAGTACTTTCCTTTTCAAGGTAAACATAGCACTTCACAAATTTTCATAACCTTTCTGGTGTTTGATCATTGTACCATAGTTAGGTATCGTCAATTATGGTCACTCTCAGCTCACTGCATGTTAGAATTAAGTATGATGTGAGAGTATGATAAGAATGGTGAGATCAAATTTTGAAAAAAAAAAACAATTGTGATTGATAACCAGGCACTCAGATCTTATTTTGTTAACATCAAAATCGGTCTTAGATTGATAAGAACAGCTGACTGTACTTGGCAAAACCAATCGATTATAAATTCTATGTGTACCAAAATTTGCTGTGAGGGAAACGAGCTTGGAAGAAAAAGAGCAGCATCCTTGCATTTACAACCGTATTTAATTGGTTGTTTATATTTAAGTTTATATTGTGGAATAAAGTAATAATTTGTTTTTTATTAAAGAATATAGAAGAAAACCAAAGAACTCTATCTTTTAACAACCTATTAGGTATATCATATGTATATCAAATCGCTTGCAAAAAGCTACAACCTTCAAGAAGAACGACTTAGGTTAGGTCTTCTACGACTTAGATATTATAACTAGAATACTAACAGAACATTATAGGTTCAACTAGCACCTAAACAAGCTTCGTATCACATATATGCGGATATGTAGATATTGTAAAGAGAAAGAAGAGACTATATGTTCTTGGAAGGTACCCGAGAAAGAAGAGACTGCACGAATACCAGTTAAGAACTAAAACTCAAAAAATAGGATAAGTAAAACTATTTTTGAAGAAAGTAGAAACTTACAATTTATGTCGTATAGGTAAAAAAGAAAACCGTGCATAATTTTTTAACGAATCGGTAATCAAATATCATTTACCAGTTTTTGAAAGTCCAATTTTATTATCATTTCATTTACTTATATATATTTTTGACATATATACTAAATAGACAATATACATAATATAAAAAGTTCATATATTATGTAAGTTTTTATTTAAGTTTTTTTATTAACTAAAACTTTATTATATCTTTCATTTCTGCTTTCAGATTAAGAGCGAAGAGGTCGTTGAAGCCTATATCGAGCGGTGTAAGCAGGTGAATCCACTCATCAATGCAATCGTACAAGATCGCTTTGAAGAAGCATTGAAGGAGGCACGTGAAGTGGATCGCGTAATTGAACTTGGCATAAATAGTGTGGAAGAAATGGAAGAACATACACCGCTTCTTGGCATACCAGTGACAGTGAAAGAGAGTATCGCTGTAAACGGTATGACAAATCAAGCGGGACGTGTGTTCAAAACACCACAAATCGCCAAATCAGATGCGCCTGTCGTAGAATTAATAAAACGTGCCGGAGGCATAATATTGCTTGTCTCCAATACCCCTGAATTATGTTTACTATGGGAAACTTATAACAATGTCACTGGTCAAACAAAAAATCCATATGATCTGAAACGTACTCCAGGTGGTTCATCGGGTGGTGAAGCAGCATTATTAGCAAGTGGTGCTTCATTATTAGGATTAACTTCTGACATTGGTGGTTCATCACGTTTACCTGCTATGTTTAGCGGTATTTGGGGACATAAACCCACACCATATGCGGTATCATTTAAAGGTCATCATCCAACTAGTGATTTTCCAAAATGGGGAGATTTCTTTACAATTGCTCCAATGACACGTTACGCTAAAGATTTACCACTACTCTTAAAATGTATGAACGATCCATTAGGTCCGAAATTAACGCTTGATAAAGAAATTAGTGTACAAAGCATACGTTTCTATTTCATGGATAATGATGGTCCTTCAGGTATGATGCGACCGCTTAGCCGTGATTTGCATGCAGCCATTAATCGTGTTGCTACGGATTTTAATGCAAAACGCGTTAACATAAGGAAAATGAAATTCTCACTTGATATTTCACTTTCAGCTATGTTGACTATGAAAAATATTGAAACCATATATAATAAAACTGAAGAAGGTGAACGACCCAAAACTGTATGCACCGAAACTGTTAAATATTTCTTTGGTTGTTCGGATAGCATACTGCCATCTGTGATATTCGGCCATTTACAGAATTTCATGAAAATCATACCGAATTCACGACACAAACATCTGGCCACTATCATTGATGCACTAAAGACTGAATTCAAAGAGCTACTTGGCACAGATGGTGTGTTCTTGTATCCAACATTTCCGAATACAGCACATCAGCATTATCAAATCTATCATAAATTATTAGAGCCAATGTATATGGCAATATTCAACACGCTTGGTTTGCCAGTGACCAATTGTATGATCGGTTTGGATAGACGCAACTTGCCGATGGGCATACAGGTTGTTGCCAATCCGGGACAGGATCATTTATGTCTGGCTGTAGCACGAGAAATGGAGCGACGTTATGGTGGTTGGGTCCGGCCGCCATCCGAAGACGCTGTTAAACGCACATAGTAAAGTATATTTTAGGATTTTATTTTTAATGTACGAGTCTTTATGAGTTAATTGTAAACAAATTAATTTTATTAATCATATTATTTTTTAATTTTGGTGTTATTATAAGCCTTTTCTATATATATATATATTTTCTTAGTATTAAAATGAAGCTAAATCTAAGTAAAAATTGTAGTATTTCTTTTACATCACATATACATTGTATTTTTATTTACATATTTTTTTATTTGTATTATTTATAAAAAATTATTTAAATTATTTTAACAAATTTACTACATAAATTATATTATTACTATTCATTTGTTTTGTATATAAAACTTATATATCATTTATTCTTTACAACAACTCAAACAGCTCCAAATCGAATCCTTAATAATTATATTTTTTATATATTGGAGTGACAAGAAAGTAATTTCCGATTTCACAAATTTTCTTTATATTAATATATATAACTTTTTATACATTATTAAACTTTATACATATCTATACTTCAGAAACGAAATTACTTCCTTGCCGATCTGTTATGTATTTTAATTTTTGATTAAAGTCATTGCAGAGACTCGTTATCAAAACAATTAAATTATTTATATATAAATATATATGTAAATAACAATATACATATATATTTATATAAAATTAGGAGTAAATTTTATATTTGTATATTTGATAATTACAAAGCTATACCAAGATATATCAATCTCGTAGCAAGAGAATGGTGGAGCGAATGAAGACACAAATATATATAGAGCGCACGTCTATGGGTCACTCAGTTTGTCTATTGCTTTCTTACACTAGTGAACATTTTTGAAATATACTCATTATGAAGGTATTGCTTTTAGCGCCGTTTGACTGTCCACAAAGAAGTTTATTGTGCAGTTAGTTTTTTTCTTTAAATAAACAAATCTGGCCCGTTTTCTTACAGACAAATACTTTTGCTTAAGATACACCTACAGATATCGGTAAGTCAAGTTGAGTCTCTACAGTTCACTTCAACATAGTAGACTCCGTTGAAGACGGTGTCTTTTTTTTTGTATTTTACAATCTGTAAAAGTCTGTATGAATATTGAGAGTATTATGTTAGGGTTTTAAGTCCTTTCATTCCTATATATTTTCGGTAATTGTTTTCCCATTAACCTAAAGT
>NC_051847.1:183998617-184007256 GCF_002237135.1 Teleopsis dalmanni
AGAGTTTTAAGAATATCAAAGAAATGTAATATTTATGTTGTTAAATAAGTGAACTCATAAATATTCTGATTTAACAGTAGAATAATTTTAAATAATATTAAATATTTTTGTTTTCTTAATCAATGCAGGGATCACAGTCAAAAAAGAATAAATAATAAAATAATAATCACTCAAAATTATTGATCGCTATAGTAAAATACTATACAACTAGATGTCATATCTATGAATATTGCGTTATTCAAGATTATTAAACTTATTAGGTACAAAACACCAAACATCATTTTGTTCAATAATAAAAACAACAATATCACTTAGTAAACAACTGCAGATCTAATTCGATTATAACCACTGGAGATACGAGCGCAGAATCCATAAGTGTCAGTGGCTTTTTATAAAATAAAAACTTTTAATAAAATTTCGTCGAATTCTTAAACCCTTTACGATATTTCTGTTAATAATTTTAATAAGGTTAATTATAAAAGACTCAAGCTCAATGAGTTATGTCTGCATATACGAGTTAAAATTAGTATAAACACATATTATATATTTTAAATTTTATTTTAATTAAAAAAATATTAAGTAATTTGTATCTACTTCTTACAGAAAGCATCATTTGTACATACTTGTATTAAATTATTAACGACCCCTATTTAAACATGTTCTTTAGATTGAAATAATCAGTTTCATAGTTATGAGTTTAAATATAACCACATATCTGCATTATCTAAAAAAATGTATGTTAATTCTACTTAAATGATATATTTTTACCCTAGGACTAGGCAATCAAGGTTTCTTATTTTACGCTAAACTGTGTTAATTTAGTTAAATTAAGAAATTAAATTGTGATATAAATAATATTATAATAATAATTAATTCTAACTTCAATTATAATAGTCTCTTTAATAATTATTTAAGGGACTATCACTATTTGTTTAATGATGATAATAATACCAATTACCAACTACGAAATTTAGTATGCATATCAGGAAATTGTTTAAAAGTTTATTCACGTAACAAAATAAATTATTTCATTATAAAGTAATGCAGAGATATAAATCAGGTACCATTGCAACATTTTGTTGGCTTAGTAATAATTTGCCATTTTAGAATGAGGGTCAAGTGAGACATATAACCTGTTCAAATCAGCAGTTTAATGTCATTTTCCATAAAAAATTTTATGTGTAATTATTAAGTAATTATTAAGCTTTAAAAAAATATTTAAGAATAATTAAGCAGTAAATTAAACCTTTAAAATTAGGTCTAGTTAAATACTGAAGTAATTAGAATAATTTTGATTTTGCAAATGTTTTTATTATTTTTAACTTCTTGTTATGTAAATATATTAAGTATTTAGTACTTCAATATTTTAATAATTTTTTGCATATAATAACTTCCTACTTCAGCTTTTATCTTAAACTCTTAAATATACAAAAATGATTTATGAATTAACATATCTTTTCTAACTTGTCATATATTTTATTATAAGACTTAGTATAAGATTTATGTTTAAGTTAAGTCTACTGTAATATAGAAGTATATTATGTATTATAATAAATTTTAAACAAAGGAACTTAAAAAATTACACTGAAACGTCCAGGTCTGAGTATTTCGCTGATAGACTATGTTAAATCACTATGATATAATTTTTATCAAATTTTATTAAATCTTGCGCTAGATACAGTTAAAAATATAAGGAATAAATATATATATCAATAGGATAAGGGATGAGAAGATTGAAAATTGTATTAAATATGGCAAATTTTAATTTTCTGAACATAATATTATAATAAAGGATTTTCAAATAGTATCAGATACATTACAAATATGCCGTACTTGATTGGGTTTCATCAAATAGCTGACAAGTCAATTTTGAAAATGGTAAAAATAGTTTTCAAGCAAGGTATAATATAATTAATTAATGCAATAATAGTTATATTTTATATTAATAATATTGCAGACAGCATAAATACAGCATTAAATTTTTTTTAAACACTATTTAAAAATAAAATGTTGCTTAATTGCTATGCAGTTGCTTAACTATGCTAGTTAACTGCTCTAAATCTATGGCAAAAAATAAGAAAAAATTCGTTAAATATCGAGCATACATATTCAAAGCTAAAATTGAATTGTGATTGAAATGATAAAATATATTCGATAAAATATAATATAATATGAAGCCATTGAAAAAAAAGTTTATAATAATAAAGAAATACTTTTTCAAAATTAAAATATTTTTTTTTTGCTAATATTAAATATTATTACAAAAAATATTATGTTAATTGAAAATTTTTAATGAAAAAATTTATGAAAATTAAAATAAAGTAGTTATTAAATATAAAAGTAGTATGCAAAAAATATTAAATATTTTTTATTCTGACTAATTTTCAAATGAATTCTTTAAAGAATCTATTCTGAATCTATTAAGTTCAACTAAAAAGCAAATTTATTAATAAGAATTTTATTTATATTATTATATTTTATTAACGAATAAAAAATTTACAAAGTCCTCATCCTTTTTGATTATACTAAAATGTTTTTTGTCAATTATGTAGTTTGTTAAAAGCTTCATTGTATATTGTAAATTCATTAAAATCTATTAGTTTTTCTAAAAAAAGCCCAATAGTCCTAGAGGGAGGCCAAGGTTCATACTGGACTGTTAGTGCCAAATAAGAAAAAGAAGGACGGCGTCTGAACACCGAACATTAATAAAATCTTTTAGTACAAAATTCTGTAAAGAAATATTTTTTTAAAAATAACTTTTGTACGCCTTTATGAGTTTGTAAAAAAAGAGTTTGTAAAAATATGAAAAACAAAACATTAACAAATTACCAAATGCTTAATTATATTGTAATTTTCTTTATATTTTTTATTAAATTTATATCATCAACTATACGTATATTATATTATATATGACTTTCTACTTAGAGTGTAATATTTTTATGAAAGACAGTTATATTATATTATTATACTATTATCACAATATAAATATTACATTTAATGGTAAATTTAATGATAATCAATAGTATTGAATGAATAATAAATAATTCATAACAAAAGGAGAAAAATTTGAAAAATGTAAAAACAGTTCATGATTATGTATATATTGTATGCATATTTATATGTATATAACTTTGGATACTTACACATGAAAATTTTATAAGGTTATTTTTTTAAACTTAATATTCATAACAAAAGAATAAAATTGTTCTAAGTGACTAACAATATGCAAACTCATTAAAAAACTGGGTGATTAGGTAAAAGGTGTGATTTTATGTGCATAAATATTGTCTTCAGAAAATGTAAATGCAATATTATACTGTACACTTTGCCAAATCATTAATTATTAATAAGCATAATTAAGCATAGACACTTATTAAAAAATAAAAATTAACAAAATTAAAATTTAAATTCTTTTTATACTATTTATTCTATTCTTATTCTACTTCTTTTTTAACAAAGAAAAATATTGTTGGAATTGCAAATCATGTGTCAAAACCGTATCAGTTCCCAAAAAAGAAAAAAACACAAGAAGAAACAACAAAAACAAATTTAACTCACCAATTATCTTCTTCTTTGAATGTAGTAATTCGCTTTCCAATAAATTAAAGGTGGACGTTTGATAAGAAAATAAGAAAAAAGTGTGCCAAATGTTTTTGTCAATTTTTATAAAGTTATCATTTATCAATTTTTAAATAATTATTTTAATTTTAATTTTATATAAAATTTTTAGCAAAAAAATTTTTTTAATTAATTATTTTAAAGTATTTCCACCAAATCTTTTCCTGACTTAACAATAACTTTTCAATGATTTCTCGCGCCTTCGCCGCGCTGCGCAACTGAACTATTTTAATATCAGATCAAAACTATTTTTCTTTTTCGCGATAGAATCGCTTTCGTAGCGATTTCACGTTGAAATTAAATTAATCTCTACGCTGATATATACGTATACTTAAATTAAACACAACAAACAATTTAGCAAAATAATTAAATAGCAAATGTACGTACAACAACAATATATAATTTTTTTGAGAAATCAAAACAAGACCAAAGCCGCACTTGACCAGCACCGACTGCAATAAACATCGATCGTCGACTGATTTTTGTAAAAATTTTGCCGTGCGCTAAGTGCTAAGGTGAAGTTTTCAATGCACAATTCGTCTTCGGATTTCGGATGTGAGGAGTGAGTAAAGAGTAAATTGTAAAAATTAAGGAATGAGTGAGTCGTTAAACTTGTTTAAGCTTAGCATAACCTAAAGCCAAAGGCGGGGGGACTTAATCGCTAAGTTCACCGACTGATTTGCAAAACTTTTCTCAGTTACACCGTGCATCATAAATAATAAAATCATTGTAAATATAAAATAGCTATAAAATAAATAAATTATGTTTATTTTTATCATTTATATATAAATCTAATCTAACATTATATCTATTACTGAAAATACAAGGAAATAAAAAGTAGTTTATTTGGAACTTTTTTAAATGGTAACACTTTTTATATCTCACCTTGATCTTGACAACAAGTTACAAATAGTTTAAATTAATTTTTAAAATAATTACTAAACATACACATTCAAAAAAAAATTGTATAAAAATAAAATAGAATATAAATAGTACATAAAAAATATTACGAAATAATATAAACTATTAATATACGATATATATATTTTTTTTTAATCAAATGGTAAATTTTAAATTTAATTAAAATAGAAATTTTAGAAATTTTATGTCCTATAAAAAAGAAATCCATTTTTAGTACATATAATAATAATTTACTTAACTACATTTAACTACATTCGTGACCGTAAAACCAGGAAAAGTAATATATCCTTGAATTCTTAAAAAATAGATAATAAAAATCGATAAATAATGAAAATGACACATATACAGAGTGTTTCTAAAGTTAATTACGTTAACTTGGTGGGTGATTTCTTGGACTAAGAACTTAAAATATAATTTAAATCGCATGAACGTTCTTTTTTTGAGGTCTTTTCCCCAAGTCTCTCAATTTTCAATTCAATGTTTTTCGTTTCTAATAAATTATGTCCTGTATTTATGTAATTTGGTGCTAAAACTTATAACTATAATATAACTATATAGTACTTGAAATGAATAAATGTAATATTATGTAAAAATAATTCTATAAAATTTTTATGTAAATGTAGTAATTTAGTAAAAAAATGACATAAATATTTATACTTCTCGTATTAATAACTATTTTTATTTTCTTGTTTTGTAGATGTATATATTTATATATATTATATCGTTTTTTACATAAAATTTCATACCAGTTTTTGTATGGGTGATATATGGTCCATCAATATTATTCATATTTCATCTGAATATATCTGGGATCACAATAAGTCCTTAGCTAAGACTCTGCATAAATTTGTTTTGCCACGGTCATTAAAAAATAGCAAGTATGCGTATTGGCCATATACTATATGACATTATAAACATTATAAAACATTATAAACAACCTAATTTCAATACCTATTGAAGAATGATTCATCTTTGACCTAAAAATATGATTCATTTTCGATGATGACTTTCTCATCGAAACTAATACTTTTTTATGGAATATTTTTTTTTTTTTTTGAGGTCTCTGAACCCCCTCTGATCGCTAAGAGACAAATCTGATGAATGCTATGGATGCGGTGAGTACGGAAGCAGTTTGAAATGTGATTCGTACAATTTTGTCATGGTAGCCAACGATTTGTAACAAGAAGCATTCTCTTTAGACTTTTTTATATTTCATATGGGCCGTTGCGTCGTGATTTTCTCCATCAAACGCACCAGTTGGTCCATCTAACGATCGGTTTTGCTGATGAATAAAATTTTACATGGATCTTAAAATATGAACGATGCTATACATAAGCGATGTTACTTACAAATCATAGCCGATTAGGGAACCATACTTGAAGATTGAATCATTCCTCTTTCAGTAATAGAGAGGACGAATAATGTCATGCAAAATGCGAGGTTTGGTGCATTATTCACTTTTAATGTTAATATATGTTTTAGTTCTCATTCACTTTATATTCAATATTACATTTAATTAATTGACGATACAAAATTAATATTTTAATATTAGAATTTAAAAAGTAAAGCTTTCAATATACATTTTTCTCACAAATGTCTACTTTGATATTATTTTATAATACATTCGTAAAGATCGAGATTATTATGTATGTATATAGATTCTTAAATAAGCAAATAATATAAATTTTATTCATCACTGACGTATTTATCAATGTCAATTTAATTATTTAATACAATATTATAAAATCGATCATTGGCATACATATATATTAATTTTTATTACAAAATTTGATTAAGTGAATTTTTGTAAAAAGATAATGTTTTAAATTTTTCTTATTTATTTATTTATTTATTTGTTTATTATTTATTTATAAATAAATAAATTTTTCTATTTTTTTTATAATAATATAAAAATAATGAATTATACAAATACGTATATTTTTAATTGCAGAGCACCTAAATTTAAAATTGTGATAATTAAAAAATAAAAATATTATTATATGTTTTTAAATTAAATTTAATACTCAAAAAGAAACAAGTTATTAACATGAATCAGTTCTGAATGTTTAATTTTAAAAGTTTAATTACTTACTTAAATTAATTGAAAAAATATTTTAAACCTAATGCATCTATTTTAGGCTCGGGTGCAAAACTTGTTGAAGGAACATATTTATTGTTACCACAGTATTATATAGTTTTAGCTCACACATTAATTGAATCAAAAACCGTATCGAGAAATAAATGAACTAGATGTGATCAATCTTTCTTCTCCATTCCCAACGCGGATATATAGAGAAAATATTGCAATTGTACTAAGTTACCTGAACTTTAAACCAGATTAAAGTTTATCAAGTGAATTGTTGAAACTGTGAGAGTGTAAGCAAGGTAGTACTGACACACGGTTTTGTTACGACATATTTAGTCCGAAGGTTATCTTTAGTTGTTAATTACCACATGGGCCGATCATGCACCACAACAAACACCCCAAACAGTGTTACGTAAGTTGTACTTCACTAGTTAGATAAATTAAAAGATCATTTTCGACAACTCGTCTTCAATGAATAGAAAACTGTTCTAATAAATCATAGGATCTGGAGGAATATTATTAGAAATAACAAGTCAGTTATTTAGAGCGACTATTAAAAGGAAAATTTTTAAAATATACAAATAAATATAATACTTACAAACCTCCTAACAAAAATTAGAAATGGAAAAACGTTTATAAATAGGAGATGAACTTTTTATTTACTCACAAAACAAAATAAACTTTTTATTTACTCATAAAACAATTGCAAATATTGACTACAGGCTATTAACTAAATGATTAGTAAAATATTTACACATTTCTAAATATCCCTTTAACTTTAATTTAAATATTGCTAAATAATTATTTAAATATTTGCATATTTCCTAAAATTCCTTTTACTTTAATTTGAATATTATTAATGAAAGTAATAGACTTCTGTCTAAATTCATATGTATATATATAAAAATTGGTAAGTATGATAAATTTTGCATATTTAAAATATGACGTCTTTCATAATAATGACAAGCAAAATATATATATATTATTTGACATTGCAATTAATATTTATTAATTAAACACAAATGTTTGCATTACCTTACTTATTGATATTTTGTTTATTTAAATAAATTAGTAACTAACAGAGTATCTGATATTGCAATTGAAGACGATTAAAATACTAATTTAAAAAATTCATTTTAAATTTATGAATATATATAAACTCTTTTTCCTTCACATCCATATCAAACTGCTTTGTTGTCAATGCTACACGTAATGGATTTTACAAAATCTCTTCCATTCTTCATAGTGCTGTAAAATTATTTTTATTTCGGGAAGTTTAGTACTACCTAATTTCAATCCAACCGATCTTTCTACAATATTGATATAATGATATAATAACTTTGTTGTAGATTTAGATCTTAGTTTTCTAGTCATACTTTCGTTTTTAAAAAAATATATTTTTAACTTTGATATGCATATACTGCTTTTGCAAGTCGGTTGCCTATTTCATCATGTATTATATTATCATATAGTGCTGCCTAGTTAATTTATGTTTCAACTTGTTATAATTAGTATCATTCGTAGCAGATGTTAATACGCTTAATTTTTGGCACATGCAACACCTACAGGTGGAAAACTTCGAAAGCCACAATATGAGATTTGAAGTTATAACAACTTATGGTAGTTACGTGGATTTTTGAAAAGTGAACTCTATGTAGGGGGTTACTGTAACCACAATTATACAGCGATATTACAGAGGAGGAGTGGGTTATGCTATTTAAATAGAGTGCTAGGAACTGTGGTGGGCAGGTGATTAGTGCGCAGTATGTCGGGTGGAGGATTGGAGTTTTTCTTCTGTCTGCCAGTGGTAATGACTTAATAGACCACCTCAAAGCTAAATGAGCTGCTTTCAATAACACATCTTTTATGCGAACGAAAGTCACTTTAGCTTTAACTCAATAACGACATCCGAGAAGGACGAAGGACCGAAGTGGTCTACTTCGGCTAATCGTTCACTTTATTAAGGCCACTTGTTGGAAGGTGCGCTGTCCCAACATCCCACAATAAATATATC
>NC_051847.1:184007356-184031358 GCF_002237135.1 Teleopsis dalmanni
TATATCCATTTTATAATTTGTGTAGCGGCTTCAAAAGTCGGCTTAATCAATCAATTTTTTTTCTCCTTTGTTTACTGGAATGGTTTTTTATAACAAGAAAATCAGCTTTATTCTGCGCAATAAATTTAATATAACCATAGACAAATAAATTTGGATTTGGTATATATAATATATAATTATTACTAAAAGGGCAAAATTAGCAAATCTACAAAACAAAATGCCAAAACAAAAATTTTTTAAATATTTTTGTTATAATTTTTTAGTTTTTTTAAAGCGTAATTTGTTTGATGATATACATATATATATTTACATATATATATCTTTTTTTTAATATATATTATTACAAGTTTTTTAAACATAACTTTTTTAAATTAACTTTTTTAAATTATAAAAATAATAAATATTTGTTTATTTGAATGCTTACAGGAAAAAATTTAGGTTGAATAATTTCTTAAGTAATTATGTAAAGTGTTTATTAAATTAATTTTTCGATAATATTATTTATTTGCTTACTAAAGAATTTACAAAAAAAAATTATTTATACAATTATTATTATACAATAATAAATTGACAAAAAAAAAATCGGTAATAATAATTTTCAATTATTTACCAAAAACTTGACATAATTTGTAATTTCAGCTTCATAGTCTCTCCTGCCCAAGACACTTACCGACCGGTACATAAATTTTTATCAGAGCTCACTCAAAAAATACTTTAAGAAATTCCATAGATAAAAGCATAAATCAAACAAAACGAGATACACACGTTTCAGTTAAAGTTGCTAAAATTGGTTGAAGTTAAAAATGGAAAGGAGGCCATAAACTGAAGGTTTCCATATAACATAGAGTGCCACTCGTGTTAGAAATAATCTCGGTAATACAATTTAATTAGGTTAGCTTATCAGTTATTGGCCTTAAACTGTAATCACATTTGTAATTGAATTGTTTTATTGCCTTCGATTTAATAGAATAAAATGAAAATTAATTTTATTGATTTTTTGTTTTTGTTTTTCTTTTTTTTTGCAAATTTCTATAAGGGTCTATCAAGGCTAAACTCAATAGAAAGTTAAAAAGTTACATTAGTAAAATTTGAGGAGTTTTTAGTGTCCAATATTGGTTAGTATTAAGTTTTACGCTTAATAACAATTAATAGATGAATTCATTATCATTTCTAAGGCTATAAACTTAATGCAAAAAGAAATATATCACTAAAGGACGTCAATATACATCTGATTATAATCAAACATCGAGTATAACATAAATAGTTTTTTTTAAAAATAAATAACCGAATTCGCAATATACTTATATTGTTGACTGACTAAATATACTTATATTGTTAAATTATATACATAACGGTTGTTTTTTTTAGCTGCATGAGAACTATCGATATCGATAACTATAGTTTAACAGCTGAGAATGTCAAACTGTGTTGACATTTCTGTTTAGTAAGGTTTGGCAATCATGAATCGTTTAACGCAAGGACAACGCGTCGAAATTTTGGAAATTTACTTTAAAAAATGTAATCTTTTTACGAAGTTCATGGAGCATTTCGTCCATTTTATGGCCAACATAATGGCTGCGACAATAAGCAAAATTACCGTATATTGAGCGAAAGCAATCCTCAAGCCGTTAACAAATCACCATCACATCCATTAAAATTGACTGTTTGGTGAGTTATTTTTTGCTAAATGAGGAAGGAACTGCCGTTACGGTTAATGTCAAGTGCTATCGAGCCATGCTGCCTGAGTTTTTGTTTCCAAAAATTAACTTGCCCTACAGCGCGCTTAATAATCAATTTATTGCGAAATCAATTTGGTAACTACTTTAGTTCTAGAAGTGGTCCTGTTAAATGGTCTTCCCGTTTGTGCGATTTAACGCCTCTTGATTACTTTTTATGAGGCTATGTTAAGTCATTGGTTAATGCCGATAACTGACAGAGCAGAAATTCTTAAACATTGGAAGTCAATGTTCATGCCACCATTGACGCCATATGGCCACATTTATTGCAAAAAATAGTTACAAATTGGATTGATCGAATGGACCATGTAACACGTAGCTGCGGCGGACATATACCGAAAATCATATTTAAAAAATCAATGCCATGAAATTATCTACCAAATTATAATAAAAAAATTTCATTCCAACAATACTTCTATCTTGTATTATTATTTTAAGTTTTCATGCAGTTAGAAAAACACCCGATATGCTGTACTGTAATACGGAATAATGCTCACCTAAAATCTATGGAAAGTAGGGTTCCAAAATACTTGTTCAAAGGAGAATAATAATATATACACGGGTAGACTCAAAATCAGCGATCGTTCACTGAATTTAACGGATATTAAATGTGTCATTAAAACTATTACTTTGCATTTTTTACTATTACAAATAGTACTTAATTGTACAACTATTACTAGTACTCTTGCATATAACCAATTTATATTTGTGCCAGTCACAGACGAAAATTCGGCCTATAATTACTTTTTGAGACAGCTCAACTGGAATTGATTAAATCTTAATGTATCAATCAAATGAAGGGGATATGATTCACGTTCTTCAAGTCTAGAAATATAAACAAATCAACATAAAGAAGTTATACTATAAATATCTAATAACATATAGGTTCCCACAATATACTAGATGCTTCTAGATCGTGTTCATCGATGCTCCATGAAAAGTAACTGGAACATCTGTTATTACATTGTTTAGGCGTAAGCACATGTGGTACACCGTTCTTCAATTAACTGCATAACGTCTCCAAGACAAACATCTGTTAAATACTTATCAAATCGATCGGGTGGTTAAAAAACACCTAAATTTTCCCCCAAAAGTATGAGGAATTTGCAATCAAAATTGGAGAGAATTCGACATATATTGACCTACTAAAACATGGTCATATCATTAAGAAAGTATAGTCTGTTGTGATTAAAGTAATTTCATAGATAAGTTCATATAAAAGTAAATGTTTGTATAATTGTTAAAACACATCTGTTATCATTCGTAATAAAGAATGAAATTCTGTTTAGCAATACCTCCAACCTATTCCAATAAAACAAATCAGAGACTAGATTGCTGACATCTAGATAGATAGACAGAATCACTGATTTCGCTATACTGATTAAAAATAAGTATAATTTATATGATTTCTAAGACGTGTTTTTAATACTTTACAAACCTTCTGACAAAATTAATATGCCCGTTAATTGAAGTAGTATTAAGGCAGTAATAAAGAATATAAATAATGGAATAAAAGTAATACTTTTTTGTCTTTTTGATAATCACTAAAGCGAATTTTCTATTTTCAAAAATTATGTTTTATTAACGCTCCTTTCAATGACGACCTTTATTATATGAGTATATCTAGAAACGTATATTCAAACGTATTACAGACAACAAATTAGGTATCGTGAATGTACCTATTAACGACCACCTTTACTACTTTTTAACGACTAATCAATCAAATAAAATATACAAAACTAAAAATAAATTATTATTGATATTAACTAAGAAATGTTTGTAGTGACGTTGAGGAAAAATGTTTATATGTTCATAATGCTTTCACATTAGGACATGAAAACTATGAATGGAACTTTCACATTTCCTATGCGAATTATCATTAACAATCTAACAAATTTATATAAATAGTTTAGTAGTTGTGTGCATAATAAAATATTAATAGGATTATATATTTTGTCTAATTTTACTTATAAAGTAAGACCTACATAAAACTTTAATAATTTCTAAGAAAATTTTTTATCAGTATTGTTAGAGATAGTACTGACAATTCGAAATGTTTCGAATATAATGGCATATATCTCTTAAAATCACAAAGATAACAATCACAAAATATATCACAGAGATAACAAAGGTAACAAAACCAGTGATCAGTTTATAGTAATTAAAAAATCTTTAAATTATTAACAACATTTAATACATAATAGTTTCTGAAGGATATAAGTCTGCTTTATAAATGTTTTTAGATTTTATTAATTTTTCGTTTTTATTACCATTTTCTGACTCCTATTTCTAGTGTTCTGTCTACATAAAGACCTCATTCCATGTGTTAGGCCTATATTATTTTTAGAAACATTACATATTTTCAATTTTAGTTTTATTTGAATATTGGAATCCATGATTTATCGATCACCTCCAATCTTGCTTTTAATTAACAATAGTGTGGTTTTACCTATAACGAGCTCACTTAGTCCTTCGTTATATCGAATTTTTTATAAATATAATTTCTTTAAAAGTATTTGTGTTATATATCGAAATCCATTTGGTTTCTATAAATATCCTTTTATTCTTGTTGATGTAAAACATTTTTGATTTAGTTTTATTTGCTGCACTTACAATATTTTTAGATCCTAATTCTTTGCATCATTTTTCCCACCATTATAGAGATCTAGAGATCTGATTTGTTTGGGGCACTCATAAGTTATCTACAAGACATGTTTGTTCTACTACTTTCCTCGTTTTCTTCGCTAATGTCTTGGTAGTCGTACCTTTGTCATGTCGCAGAGTTAGATATTTTGTAAGAGTTGCTGGCTCTTCATACTTCTCATCATCCATTTAGATAGATATTGTGGTAGATATTGATATTTGCAACGTGATCACTATGTTATAGGTATAAGCAAATTATGTTATAAAAAGTTTTGTTATTTATGAAGCTTTATTATTTATTCACTTAATTAAAAAAGTATTAGTATGTTATAGGTTAATATGTAAAGCAGTGGTTCTTAACATTATAACCACTATATTTTTGTTTTTAGTAGGGACCAAAAAGCTTAAGAATAATAAACTGTATGATTGTTTTAATATGCTTTATGCGTCTCTGGTATAATGAATGTATAATGAATTGCATAAGTACATAGACATAGTATATAGACTATAAAATAGGTGTATAATTACTTACACATTTTTTGTGCTGATTTTCTAATAAATGATGTCTTAGTGGACAAACTACAAGTATCATTTTCAACCTGACCACAGGTTGGAAACCACTGCTTTAAAGTCTTCATATAAAATTTGAAGGCATAAATTCTTCTATGGAAAAACATTGAAATTAACTATTGGTTAATGGTAAATAATTCAATTTTCAAAAATATTTCATCATTTTATGTAAGGTAACTACAAATGTTGTGTAAGTAATTAAAATATCTAATTTTATTTGGTAAAACTTTCACTTTTATTTTTCATATAATAAAAAAGATTCAAGATAAAATAGACAAAAATGTCACATAATTCGCCATTCATTAATTTCAATTTGATTTGTGCTTTTTTATATAAAATTTATTGTATGAACTCGTGTTTTAAATAAAATCTTTTTATATATAGAAACCTGTTAAGGTGTTCCCATTAACTTATTTTAAAATGCCAAAATAAGTATTAGCAACACGTTTTATAATACAAATACATTTATTTTGGTATATTTAGGCTATAAAATGTTAAGATATCAAAATTTTGAAAAACAAAACAAAGCATTTTTTTAAATATGTATATAAAATTTAAATTTTTAATTAAACGATTTATTTTATAAAAGCTTTTAAAGAGTTTACAAGGACTCAACACTATATTAGAAATAGAAATATTTCCTTATACAATTAATTATTATCGCCCACATATTTTTAACTTTAATGAATCAATCCATCAAGATAATAATGCAGTGAATGAATATCCGCAAAAGCGTATTCATTTGCATTAAAAATAATGTTAAGTGTGCAGTTCTCAGCATAAGATAAGTTTGAGATAATTATCTTAATATTTATTTTCCAACCAAAATATTTCTAAAGTACAAAACGAGTAATGGTATTAAGTGGCGTAAAAATCTACTAGTATTCTCAATAATAATCTATTCAAATCTTAACAATAAGTCTAATTTTCTCTTTGTGATGTTATAATATTAAAAAATGTTAACATCATATGAGAATTATAATTCTCATATACTTTTTCATTCCTAGCAAAAACCCCTAAATGTATATTTAAATTTATTTTTATTTAATTTTTTATTTAGTGTGTAAAGAACATCCCGATCTTTTAAATAAAACACTGAAAAAAATCTATTAATAATCAAAGTTTAAATTTTTATTTTTTATTTATTTATTTATTTTTTCTATTTATTTTTTATTTATATATTTTATTTATTTTTGTTTATTTATTTATTTTTTTTTATCTTTTTTTATTTATTTTTTTTATTTATTTTTTATTATAATTATTTATTTTCATTTTTCAAATTTCTAATTCCAAGTACTTTTTGCTTAGAATATACACGCTTTCGTTTTTTTCTGTTTGATTAGTTTTTATTTTATTTAGATTATCATCTATAACATATTTCTTATTTTTTAAATCATTTTTGTTAATATTCTTATTTTTATTCAATTATAATACTTAACAACTAAAGAAGTTTTTTTAGTGACAAAGGCTAATTGAGTGTTAGGACTTATTTATGCTTATAACTACAGTAATTATACAGAAAACGCGTTATAGGGTATACCGTACCCCGTATACATGCGTGCAAACGTCCGCCTATTATGAACTGTAGAAATTCCCGCGTTATTTGGGAGAATGCCCGTATTATACGGGGGATTGAAATCGTATAATATGAAAACTCGTTACTACGGTACCGATAGAGGGAATTACTATATATTCAAATGTCCTAAATCAAATGCCCCGTATTATACGGGGGATTGAAATCGCATAATATGAAAACTCGTTACTACGGTACCGATAGAGGGGATTACTATATATTCAAATGTCCTAGCATCCTATTGTCATAGTATCCTATGGTTGAAGTAAAGTGTTAGAATTGTAAATTTTAGATTATATCAAAATATAATATCTTAGAATTTTATCTCTGGATGTGTCGTAACAAGAGGATGTTTATACGGCCTTACCCACAAGAACTAAATATTTTGGTGTTTTTTATTTCGCTGTTTTTCAATCTTATAAATAAAGTAAGCATCAAATATACTATTACCATTACAACTGTTTTATTTATTATTGACTGATTTGCTGAATTTATTATTGACTGATTTGCTGAATTTATTGAAAAGTAAACTTATAACATTTTCTTAATATTTATAATTACAATATTTGAAAAATAACTTGTGCTAGGTTGAGACTCGAACCTCTGACTTCATGTTTTAACCATGACTTCATTTAGCCCACTCGACTGTTGCCATCGTAAGAATAATGTTTACACTAACATTTATCGTAAGTAAGGATGGATTAAATAAAATGAAATGGCATTTATTGCTGTCTTTGATTCATAACAGACGTATTATGTCGGGTTAATTGTGATAATGTAAACGTAGGGTCAAAAGTTTTGTGACATAATTATTATGTCATATCAAAAAATGATTTCTACTATATTTTATTGATGAATAAAAATACCAAGAAGATAGTTTTTTGCATTATATAAATATAAACAATTTTTAATGTATGTTTAGTTCAGATTTTGATTAAATTGATTTAGATATTATTAATTCGATTGATTAATAAATGGGTATAAGAATTTATTTTCATAAGCAAATTCTATAATCGACTGATATCATTATTCGATTGTATCATTATACATATGTATTCTACACATATGGCTAGCTAGAATTATTTTTTTTTTATTTTATTATTCAATTGAATTGTTTTTAAATACATTGTTGTTTTTAAAAATATAACTAATAAAATTTTTGAAATAAATTTATATAAATTTATCTAAAAAAAGGTTATTTATATATAAATATAAGGAGAAACTAAAAGGAAAGGAGAACCAGAATAAAAAGTGTTACTGAGTGAGATTAACACAATCCAACTCACTTATTGGTACCTATAACAATAAGAAATACTAGGATTATATGAACCTATTAAAAGAAAAACTTAGAATCATCACAGGCATCCTAACAGGACACTGTTAACTAAAACACCACCTTACAAGACTGGGTATACTTACGGATACAAACTGTAGTTTCTGTGAAGAGAATTAGGAATTGGCCATATACGTGCTGTTCTAACAGCCTGCTTTAATCCACATACGGAATAGGCTCCTGGGAATGTATATTCTTACGGAAGAGGCAATGAAACTCTGTAGAATAGATTCTATACTATTTTTATTGAAGCAACAGAGCTTAGAGACCTAATCTAAACCCTAAAGGGGGCACAATAGACCCGACGGTCGCAGTGCCACATACCCTAACAAGAATACAAATATAATACGAAATGGGTTTTAATAAATTTCCTAAAACAAGAAATTTTTTAAAAAATAAATAACAACTATGAAGTGAGTAGACTTATTTGACTAGTCTTGATTTAATTACTGAAAAGAATATTGCTTGTAAGTTTAATATTATAAAAAATTATATATAAAATTAACAAATGTAATTATAATTCTTAACAATTTGAAAGTGATATTCAATTTTGTTTTTTGTTACTTTAAATTCAATCTCCAGAGTAATTTTCCATTCGTGCAATCAACCTTGTAGTTACAATTTAACATTAATTGGTATTTCAATTTATTTGCAATATTTTCTTGGCATTGGACTTGAATTCTTGTTTTATGATATGAATTTAAAAAAATCAAACCAGATTTTATTTTGCAACAGTTTAATATTTTATGGCACCATAAAATCACACTTATCTGACCACTGCATTACTTTAAAGTATTTTAATTGACAGTAAACGATGGTAATAAATGTTTAATCACCTATACGTTGAGATATGTAAAATAGATGGCTTATACATATATAATTTACATAAATTTTTTTTAAAATCATGTTTTATTATACTGATCATTTTTTAACCCTTAATGTGGAAAAGCAGAAATACTTAGAGTATTTTCAAAAAATCATGAGTTATTCGGTATTGTGACATGATGTACTTTATTACCTCAATAAGTAAATTTTCGGTGGTATATTTTCTGGTAAATAACTTTGCTAAGTGGTTTTTACACTATATCAAATTTAATATAAGTATTATATACTTTAATATCTTTGTAATGTTATAAATAAATATCCCTAAACCTATTTAGCAATGACTGTGCGTAATATTGATCTAGTGAAGTGTTTTACCAGGTGTTAGCATTCCAAAAGCTGTCGAGTTTATGTATTTGAGCCCATCGTTAATAAAGACCGAGTACTCTTAACAATTACTATCACAGTTGGACTATTGGTAGAGTAGACGAATCAAACAAGTTTGCTTAATAAGAGAGGAACTGCATAGGCTGTAACCATAACCAGTTGCTATTTATTACTTACTTACTTATTTATTTGGCCATAACAACCCATTTCCGAGTTTCGAACTGACGCAGCATGTCTCCCCAGGCGCCTCTGCTGCGTGCCTCTGCTCCCCAGGCGCATCAAGTCCAGTTAGTGCTCCATCAACTTGATCACTCCACCGGAGACACGGTCTACCTCTACGTCTTCTTTCGCCAACTACTGCTTCAAACACCTTTTTCGCCAGAGCATCTTAATCCATTCTCACGACATGACCAAGCCAGCGAAGACGCTGGATGTTAATGCACTAAATTATATTAATGTCGTGATAACGCTCGCGTACTACTCGTGGTTCATTCTAATGCGGTAGTCGTCGTCAACTCGTAGAAGACCAAAGATCTAACGATCTGCTATTTATTATTATCATTTATAATATTCGCCAGTAGTTAAAATCAAAAAGTATTTAGTTTATTCTATACAAATAATAATTAGAAACGAAATTTATAATAGCAAAATAGAACTCTTCAATTTACTTTTTACTTTCGAAACTACCATTTTCTCTAATATGATTAGTAACTTTAACTTTCCTATCTCTTTATTTCCTGTTTGATATATTAATCTTAAAATATAATTTTAAAAATGTGTTGGACGTCTTTTATACAAATCAAAACATCCACCTATATCAAATTGTTAGTCGAAAGTGTTACAATTAACGGTTTTCACTAAAAATATCTTAATCCTTAACCTTAAGGTTCATTTCATCCAGTATGGTCGGTGCCCATTGAATGTTTATATCTTTACTTCCTAGATAGTGTGCTCGAATTAAAATATAAGTTTGAAAAGATTATACATGATTTTGGTTACTATATGCAAGATTAGCTTATATAAACAGTTCTCACAAAAAATAAGGCCTAATCCATACTACCCAACAGGACTGGTAATTATATATTTTTTATCTCTTCATTTTCTAAATTGTGTAGGTATATGTTATGTTCGTTTTAACCAGTAAGTTCAAAAATGTGTTGAAGCACAGATTTTTAAAATGGGTTGAAAACTTGTCACCGCGTCATTGCATCCTTTGAGAATTATTGTGACATGCCTACTTCAGTTCTATAGACGAGTAGCAGTTAAGTATGTCAATATGTCCTTTTGGGAGATGTTGCCTAGTTCCGTTATATCCGGATAGGCAGTGGATAAGTACCGAAGTCTGAGTCTGGCATGACTATCACAGTGACACAAAATGTGTTCTGCTGTTTCTTCTTCTTCGCAACAAAGTCTGCAGCTATCGTCTCTAGTAATACCTAGATTCGATAGATGCTTTTTGACTCCGCAGTGCCAGAAACGGCATGGATTCTTTGGCTTGTCTGCAGGCAATTGTATTATCCCAATCAGTCTGAGCTGCTCTTTCCAGCCACTTTCTTTAGGTAGTGTTGAAGCAAAACTAGCTAAAGAAATAATAGATTATCATAGATCAGATAACTACAACAAACCGATACTTAGAATAGTAGTACTTAGAAAAACAGGTTTCTCAAAAATAAACTGTTAGTCCCCCACTTTTTAACTATGCTCTGAATCTATTATGAATCAAAATCAGTGTTCATGAATCTATCTATCTCTTTACTTCCTAGATAATACTTTCATTTTTAAAGATAACTCTGACAATATACTGAGTATCAATAAGAAGAAACAATAGTACAATAGATTATTTTCGATTGCACGGAAGCGATAATATGTTGGAAAGGTGCCATTTAGGCTTCATATTAATGAGCAATAGTAATATGCATTTAGATATGTAATATATCGGAAAAGAAAAAATTACATATATTTTTATAATTTTATTTTGTTATTTGTTAGTGTCTACGATTACTTCTTGAATTAGTGTTAACTAATTAATTTTTGTTCACATTCATAAAATCACGTGGATTTAAATTACTTCAATTACGATTTAGATTGATTTATATTTATTATAAAATTAATATTGTCTATACATATATATATTAGTATGTAAATATTATTACATATTTCCCTATGTAAATTGATTTGATTCTATATTTAGCCACTCATTAATATTCAAATTGATTTTTAAGCTGAAATAAATGAGGAAGTTGAGTGCATGCACTTGAAAATGAACTCAAAACAGCAGCAAATCATCAACGGTCATTAGCATGCATAGCAGAGACCATTAATTCAGTTTTATCAGAAATTCTCTTAAGTTGAGCTTGATTTTGATTTCGGAAAATTTTCTCTTAAAATAACACATATGAAAATAGAAAAATCAGATCCTAAAAGCAGACCATAAAATTTATAATATTTTGGAATTAACTCATAGACTATCTCATCTAGTCCGATCATTTCAGTAATTAAAAATAAATTTTTATCTCATAGAGTCATGAACCAATTATAAATACAAATAAATATATTCATTGTGTATATATACACAAGTATGAATATAGTACATACATCGATTTCAGGGATTTTCAATCCCTCAAGTCCCTTCAGCCTCCGCTAACTACGTGTCTCAAGTAATCATTACACATTGTTGAATTCAAATTATAGAATACATTGTACAATGTGCCAAACTGATTGTATATATAATAAACACAACTGTTATCTGTTGCAAGTACAAAATTTATATATACTGTTTACGAAATGCACTAATAAAAAATCATTTAATGAGCAACCACATCATCTGTCAAATTTGGACGTGGATTATAGCCACTTATAGTTGCCTCCATATAAATTCGCTGAAACCAAGTGCTTCGAGTATTAAATACTGTTATATTATCTATTATTATTATCTATTATTCTCTATCTATCTTGATCATAGTCATCCCTCTCCTTCTTCGATTAGAATCTTAACGTGCTAAGGCAAGCCTGTCGTAAGAAGTGACTAAAATACAGTAGATAGCACTCGATATTATTTGGAGCATAAATGATAGTGAGTGCGTGCGAACGGAAGTGTGAATTTGCTACTACTGGGGTTAAAGACTATAGCTTTGGCTGCTTTGTCCAATTGAGATTGGTCCCTTGAGATTTGAGATTGGTCATAATGGCGCAGCCCGGTAGCTGCTCAAGAACTGTCAATAGAAACCCTGAAAAACACTATCGACCATACAGCTTCCAACAGAAATGTATTTAAACGAGTCATGAAAGTCTTATACTACATTTGGTATCAGTGAAATAAGGTAGAAGAATTGTTTAAACGTAACATTCTAAAAGTCCGCGTAACTAATGGGGTTTAGTCCTATGTTTATAAGATATTCCTTAGTATTATTCGGAGGCAAAGAGTGAATTTGTTTAGGACTTTTTTAATTCATTCATTATGGATTCCATGATTTTGGTTTACAATGTGATGTAGTACTCGTAATATTATTTTTTATTGCTCTTGTCTAATTACTTAAGGCCCTAAAAAATTTTTTTGTCTCTTAATTTTTATGAAATTTTCAGTATATTAACTACGTACGCTTATAATTACTAATCGCAAACTCTTTGGATTACAGAAAACAATACTGGACAGCATAGCCAATGATGATGAGAATTTCAAAGGAGATGGTTACACAAGCTTGGCGGTCATATATGCTTCATTTGCTTTATGCAATTGGTTAGCGCCATCGTTCATATCATTCACTGGACCCAGAACTGCTATGTTGTTGGGTGCTTTGACATACACGTAGGTGTAACGTTATCTGTGACAAAAATTATTGTGTAATAAATTTCATTTTCTTTAATAATTGCAGACTTTTTATGGTGATTTTCCTATTTCCATCCACCTGGTTACTGTACTTTGCTAGTGCAATACTTGGTGCTGGTGCTTCCATTACATGGACTGGTCAAGGCACATTTTTAGCGCGTTGCAGTAATCCTGCAAATATTTCGCGTAATTCTGGCGTCTTTTGGGCTTTGCTGCAGTGCAGTATGTTTTTCGGAAACTTATTTGTGTACTTTCAATTCCAGGATAAAGATCACATTGATGCCGATACACGTAAATTAGTAATAAGCGTATTAATCGGTGTCGCCATACTTGGCATAGTATTTTTAGCCAGTTTGCGTCCAGTAGCAGATAATTCCTCACCCGATACTGAAATGCAACAAAGACAAACTGGACTCGCAAATGCTGTTTTTGCATTAAAATCAGCAGCAAATCTATTTATGACCCGGGATATGCTACTGCTCAGTTTAGCATTCTTATACACAGGTTAGATAATTAATAAAGTAACATATTAATTTAAAATATAATTTTATATATAAATTTTATTAATAATATTTATTTTTTATTTTTTATTAGGCTTGGAATTATCATTCTTCAGTGGCGTATATGGTCCTTCCATTGGCTTCACAAAAAAAATTTCTGAATCTCCTAAGCAAATTTTGGGTCTAGCCGGTATTTGTATTGGTGCTGGTGAAGTATTTGGTGGAGGACTTTTCGGCATTTTGGGACCAAAAACAACACGTTTTGGACGAGATCCAATTGTAATTGCTGGCTATATTGTGCACCTTATTGCTTTCTTTTTGATATTCTTGAACCTACCAAATTCTGCACCTTTTACGGACACAAACGATATTTCTTATTTGGACCCACCACGTCCCTGGATTGCGTTGATATGTGCATTTTTATTGGGTTTGGGCGATGCTTGCTTTAACACGCAAATATATTCAATGTTGGGTGGCGTTTTTGTTAAGAATTCCGTCGGTGCATTTGCGCTCTTTAAGTTTACACAGGTTGGAAAAAAAATAAAATAATTATATTATTTTATTATTGAAACGTTATTTTATAATTTTAGTCAGTGGCAGCTGCAGTCAGCTTCTTTTACTCATCCCATCTCGGACTACGAGCTCAACTTGGTATTTTGGTGATATTTGGCACAATTGGTACAATTTGCTTCTGCATTGTGGAATGGGCCGCAAAGAGACGCATGCAAGAAGAAGTATCTGATGATTCGAAAGATGTGTCCCACGATTCTCAATCAGTTTCCAGTTATGGAAAATAAATTCAAATATTTTTCTTTTGTTTTTGTTTATGAATCTAATGAATGTTAGGTACAACATTCCGATGTATTGAAACCAGACAAAATCCAAACAGCATAGATGTACGTAGTTACTATATTTTACAAACATATAGACATATTCATATATATATACATATATACATATTTATATTTTTTCGTCTTCCGAGACAATAAATGATGTTTAATATCAAATATTGAATTATGATTACTGTATAGTTAGTGCAATATTTTTATAAACATAATCGTTAATTTTGTGTATTGTTAAGAGATTTTTTGAAGGGCCTATGGGCACCGATTTGACTTGACTGTATTTTTAAGTTTACAATTTTGAAATTGTTGATTATTCATTTGTTAACAAATTAATTTTCTTTTATATGTATTTTCGTAATTGAGATAAAAAGTATATTTGAAATTTGTTATCAATCTGGTCGTTGCATTTTAGTGTGCAATTTTAGTTTTTAAGTGAAAAAATGTTGAGTATCAGTACATGTTTATGGAATATCTATTTATTGTATTAACAGATTTTTGTGTAAACTTTTTAATTATAAAAAGAATTTGACTTTGATGTGAATAATAATAAAGATACAAATATATATACATATACATTCATTTATATATGTTCATATATATTTAAATGTTAACAGATGTTAAATGTTTTTAGCATTCCATATTTCTTTTTTTGCTATATCAAAGGCTTAACGAAGAACGAAATTGAAAAAGTAATTTTATATTAAATTTGATTTTAACGTCTGTTATGATAGTAGAGACTAATTTGCTTAATAGATCTTATTAAATCAAATAATATAAAATTAAATTTAATATAGAATTATAATAGAAGCGTATATGAATAAGAAAATATATTCAATTTCCAGTCTTGCTTGTAAGAATCGTAGAGTAACATTAACATGATTTTCTACGCATCACATTCTTAGATTGGGTTCTATAATATACACAAGAAAAAAAATATATAACATGATATTATGATAATGCCTCTACAAAAAAATAGTATTGAAATTTAACAATTAAAATAACTATTATTATTATTCTACAGGTGGTTTATGATTTTGTTTTAATATAACACAACAAGTGAATTTGTCAATGAACTTTCAAAACAAATTAACAAAACTCCAAGTTCCAACATACAACGGCTTTGGGTCAATTGGCTAATGAACACTTTCCAATTTTGCAGGATAAGAGTTAAACCTTTGGTACTTGCAGTCTCAAAAAATTAGTTACGAACAATTAAATATAAGAAATAATTCCAAGATTCCTGACAATAGGTATTTGGCAATAGTCGAAACAGCTGTATGGTAAGACAAAAATATAATTATTCAAAAATTAATAAAAATTTTTTGTTGCAATCCAGTACTGTTCCAACTGGAATAAAAGCATTACGAAGCAAAAGCAAGTGGATCATATATCTGAAACTGACCCCTTTGATAATACATAACATTTAGCTTCGTGGTTAAATCTTTGAATTATTTATTTTTTTTATACTTTTCATGTTAGTCTGGTATTAATAGTATTAAATGAGGATTAATAGAATAGATTGGCAAAAAGTAATGTAGATGCAAAAGGGTTGAAAGGGGATTAAGAAATTATATATAATCATATGGTATAACAATTTTGAGACAGTGACACCGATACAAATTCAGTCATATTTTTGTATGCTCAGTGGGACGATGGCATATTGTGCCACAACTGCACAGATGAAAGAGATCAAGAAGTATAAAACTACAAGTTGTTTATATTGAAACAGATTAATAGAAAAATTAGGTACATCTAGATTTCTGTTGTTATTTTAAATAACGATCTATGCCATAGAGTGGGTCATTGTTAAGGAAATAGGATCGTTTACCTTACTCGGTATTCAGTAAATAGCTGTAATAGTTTTCTGGAATTTTACTACTAAATATTTAAATATAATTTTTAATATTACATACAAATTGTTTTGTTATATTTATTTTATACAAATAAATTGAACACATAAATTTAAATTTTTAAACTTTAATATGTTTTCAAATTTTGACATTTTGACAAATTTTGAAATTTGTCTATTGAATTCCACATAACATACCTGGTTTCTCATCACACTTAAGTTCCACAATCATATGTTTAGTGCCGCCACAAAGAAATTTCATACACTTTTAAATCTTTTGTTAATGTACATCCCAGCAATTTATGTTAAAATATTTAACAATTACATTTAGAAAAATGAGTAAGAAAAATTTGATAAAAGACACTTTATCAAAGAACTTCAAAAAACAGAATGAAACCACAATTAATGATGTTGTAGTAAGTAAAAATAAATTCGTTTGTTGATATTTATTGAAAATTATTACTTGTGTTCAATGAAAGGACATTGAGGATTTTGCTACAACCTCAACGAAGTCTCTATATTTTTCACCTTTACAAACTCGACGTCAACGTCAAAATAATCAAACAAAGAAAACACAACCAAAGGAGGAGACAAATTTAGAACCAAAGGTAAAATCAAAGTCGAAAACAAATAATGAAATAAAGTCTGCACAAAAGGTGGAAACAAAATTTGTTACTCAAAAGTCAAAACCAAAAACTGAACTAAAGTCGGAGTCAAAGATTAATACGAATATAGAACAAGGATTGGAAAACGTTTCTAAAGCACGCGAAACTGTTAAGCTAGCGTGGGAACCTGACAATTGGGAATTATGCTTGGACAATATACGTAAAATGCGCAATGTGGCATCAGCACCTGTTGATACTATGGGATGCCATAAGTGTTCAGATGATGATGCAGATGAAAAGGTAATTATTAGAAGACTTTATATGTAGTTAAAGCTGTTATTATTTTTTTAAGTAAAAAAAATGTAAATGTAAACAATCAATGCGATTAATTAAAGATCCATTGTAAGTTCGATTTATTTAGGATTCATTGAACTAGAACTTTCCTTTCTGTAAAAGATCGTTGACCGAGGATTTATACAAAGGAAAGAATTAGTCAATTGATTCGGTAATACTAATGTAAGCCGTTCTGTCGATTCAAGAATAAATAACATATATGGTATAATCGTATACCAAAAATAACTGTTAGTCTTTAAAAAGCATTAAATTAAATCACTAAAATTAATTTTAATCCTCTTATAGACACAACGTTTTCAAAAACTTGTTGCGTTGATGCTTTCCAGTCAAACTAAAGATGAGACTACATTTGATGCTATGCAACGTTTAAAAAATACTGGTCTGACTCCGGAATCGATTGTAGCAATGGAAACTACTAAGTTGGAACAATTAGTGCATCCAGTTTCATTTTACAAAGTACTTATTTATTCATTATGATTTTTTAATATTTATTTAATGCTTCTCTTAAATTCTAGAATAAATCCAAGTATTTACAACAAACAGCACGCATACTTATTGACAAGTATGATTCTGACATACCAAACAACATTAAGGACTTGGTTGCGTTACCTGGTGTGGGACCAAAAATGGCACATATTTGCATGGCTACTGCTTGGCAACAAGTAACAGGCATTGGAGTTGATGTACATGTTCATCGCATTTCAAACCGCTTGCGTTGGGTACAAAATGAAACAAAACAGCCAGAACAAACCCGTTTGTTATTAGAATCATGGCTGCCACGTGATTTGTGGCAAGAAGTGAATCATTTATTGGTTGGTTTTGGACAAACGGTTTGCACACCAGTTCGTCCTAATTGTGCTAATTGTTTAAATAGAGATATTTGTCCATCAGCTGAGAAAACAGCAAAAATTAAAGCTAAGCCAAAATCTGAACAATCCAGTGCGGATAGTGAGATTTCGCCAGTTAAGAAATATAAATATCAGCCTAAAAAGAAAATGCATTTGTAATTTATCAATTTGTTTATTTATATTTTTTTGTTAACTTTAAATGCTTAATTAATAATATTATAATTATAAGATTTTGTTACAATTGCTTTATTAGTTTCGTTAAGCTTTAATCATTTTTTAAAAATATCAAAATTAAAAAATTATGAAACCTTTTATTTTATACTTATTATATTAAATATTTGAATTTATTAATTATGAAAAATGCTTATAAGTTGTTATAAGCTATTTTTGCTTTTATCTTTGCGACTATCAAAGTCTCTATGAGATTATGAAATTAAAACTGAATATGTGTTCAGTTTGGAATATTAAAAATAAAATAAATCTAAAGTTTTTCTTTATATTAAAAATACCAGTATTTTTATCACTAATGTAAAAATTTTTCTTATGTGGTTAATAAGAATCACAAAATACGATTATATGATTTGTATTCTAAATGGGTTTAAGTCGATTAATAGCGTCTAACACATTAAGTTTGCTGAACTAACAAACTGGATTATAACTAAACAGAAAATATATTCAATATTTACACCAGCCTAAATAAAAAATATTTATTAAATATTTTTAATTATTAAATAGTAGAAGTCTATCTAAGTCAATATGATGAACATGACAAGAACAGTAGATTCCTTTTGTGTGCTTGCCTTAAGATCTCCATTTGGTTACAATAACCACAAGAACAATGTCTCTAGCAGAAGTTTAAAATTTGAGCAACTCTCAAAGGATCTTAATATATATACTATGTTTAAACGAACGGTCTTAATATATGCATTTCTTTCCGACAGATTTTTCGACGAACCATTAAAGGTTTGATATATTACAATAAGCGAAACTTAGAACCATTGTTATTTATAGTACTGTGTTAAAAGATGGAAAAGATTAAGTTAATATTATATTACGTACACACTTATACTTATCGATCCATTTTAGCTTATTTTTATATTTTGTATGAATTTTGTATGGAAAATGGCAGATATTACTGCATATCTGTGGCGTTGAGTACAATAGTCTAGACCAGATGCGATCGTGGGCCTATACAAATCACTATACAGATTGGAGGGACACAGGAACAAATACATACGTTCATAGTTGTTTTAGACAAAAATAAAAATACGGTTATAATATTAAATTTAGTTTTATTAATTATTCAATTTAAATTCATTTATTTGGTAACCATAAAAAAAAACAATGTACTTTTACCAGTACAGTAATATATAATACATATATTATATATATAATATATATTATAAACATTGCTGTGGTGTCGCTAGTGTTGCACAAGTGTTCTCGATAAAGTATGGCTTAAGGGTCTGATGCACAAAATACGACAAATACTCCCGCAAAACTCACACGCAGTACTTGAATTATACTTGGTAGATAGATCTTTCAGTGTAAAGTACAAGGTGTTCCACAAGGCAGCGTTCTTGGTCTATTCTTACACCTCATCTTTACTTTGGATATCCCAAGAAATACCAATTTAGTAACATCAACATTTGCTGACGATACAGCTACAATCGCTTCCAATCAACTGCAAAATTATTTATGCTTCGTCGAAAGATGGCTGTCACTATGGCGAATTAAAGTCAATAAGCAAAAATGTGGTCATATAACATTCTTTCTTAACAGATCTTCCTCACCAACTATTACTCTCAATGGAATTGTAGTTCCACAAACAGTAACAGTGACATTCCTTGGTAATAACCTTGACAAACGCTTAACTTGGTGGAACCAAAAAGGACTCCAATGAAGCTCAAGACTAATCGGGCATAAGTCTCCTCTATATTTAGAGTATAAAGTCTTGTTATATAACCAAATCATTAAGACAATCTGCATGTGTGGCTTACTACTATATGGCAATGCCTGTTCGTCAAACGTAGGAATCCTACAAAGAGCTCAATTAAATATTCTAAGAATGATAACTAGTGTACCCTGGTTTATCAGAAATGAAAACAAACATTTCAATTTAGAAGTTCCGATGGTTAAAGGAGAGTTCGAGAGAATAAGGCAGAAATATATTTTAAATTTTAAAAACAATATGTATCCGCTGGCTAGATCTCTTGCTCATATGACATATTCCATTAGACTGAAACAGAATGATAGACTTGCAATCCTGCTGTCCTGAACACCATTTGATTAATTCAACTTAGGCGCCATGATATTTGGTAAATAAGCCCTCTTGAAATAAGAGGCCTCTTGAAATAATTTTCTATAATTCGTTATGGTATGTTTTAATAAAATAATTTGTAATGCTATGTTATTAGTCTTTAAGATTCTAAAACTTGTTGTTAAGCTGTAATTTAAAGCGATTCAATTAACATATATTGTTAAATAAAAATATATATATATAAATTGACATCGTTTAAATTTAAAGAAAAACGGTTAAAATATTTATATTTAACGTTTAAAATTGCATTTAAATTTAATTGTACATTTATCCGTTATCCCATTTTATCCATTTCATTTTCTCTTCGTTTCACTTATCAACACAGAGGTGTTATTACAAAACGTATGTTTTCCATTTCAATGCCACAATTCATTGTGTCGCATACTTTGTGTCTGAGCGGTTGTGTCGTTTACGGCTCGCGAGATTTGTGCAAAAAGAGTATTTTGTTGAAAAAAGTGCTTGTATTTGTAGTACAGGATAATAATTTTTAAATAAATAACATATGTTTATTAATTACTTAAATTATATTTAATAAACAAACAATGTTTTTATAATCCTAATTTAAACTGCGCTTCTAAAAACACGTAAAATATAACAACAAAAAAGTTCAAAATAAAATCAATGAATCCCAATGAATATTTTGCGAAAATTTATAGATTTATAAATATTTTTATTGGAAATAACTAATTCAATGTCAGATTTGATTTTTAAAAAAGTGCGTACAGTCTATATATAAATTCCAATTAAAAAATAATAATTCAATTTAAAGTGTATTGTGCAAAGTATTTAATTTGAAATAAAATATGTACAGAAATGTATTAAGAGTTGTGATGTTCTTGAATTAAATTCCATTTAAAGTTCATTTTAAATGTAAAATCAACAAATTAATTTGAGGTGAAATTTAAAAGGTATTATTATCACTTATTATTATTGTATTATTTTAATTTCTATTAACAAAATTTCGGCTTCGTGCTTTGCATAAGTAAGTTTTTTGAATAAGCAGAGAAAATACAAAAACAATGTTCAAGCACTGTTCAAAACCTTGAGAATTTTAAACAAAAACAATAAAAACAACAACTACAAAACTTACCAACTAAACGAAGCGTACAAAAACAAAAACAATAGAAATACACACAAATTGGCATCCATTTATCTATTATTCACATTCTCAACTGTATTTAAATATTCCCGGTTGACTGCAGCACTGGCTAGTTTTTCTATATATTTTTTTTGTTTATTATGTACTTTCTTTTGGCTCTTGTTTTTATTGAATTTGTTCTTTTTGTGTTGTTGCTGTTACTGTGTTGTTGCTGTGGTGTTGATATACGTGAAAAACCATTGAAGAATTGCCCTAAGCACACAAAGAAGTCGCTATTATTATGGGATATAAGAATGACGGGATTTTCTTTTGTTATTGTTTTACACATTATCTCTTATTATAGGTACGGGTCAACAAACCAGATTCTGACCATTTTATTCAATGAATTTTTTTCTCTCCCTATCTATTTTTTTTTTTAATTTTTTTTTTTTAATTTAAGTTGGTAAATAGTTTGTTTGTTTTTAGAATCTGAATTTAATTGCGTTCGCGCTGTGTGGAGTCGATTATATTAGAAATTTTATGATATCCGTTTAATACATATATGAAAAGGTAATTTTCGAATAAAAAATGAAATTAACAAAATGGTTTAATTTAAATTAGTTTAATTTTGGCAATAATTATCTCAATCTATTCATAATTATGCTCTTTAAATTATTCCTAATATATTGGTGTCTTTAATTATAAAAATTTAGCGCTAATATAATATATATTTTATATCTAACACACACTTAGTGTTAGTATCATTATGAAATCTTGATTGCTTTATTTTTAAGGAGTATTTCTTAAAAACTTACCTCCAATAATCAAGCTTTAACCCTAATCTATATAGACGTGTAGTTTGGTTTCTGAAATTTGTAGAATTTAATGAAATATGTTGCCCTAATATTTAAAGTCTATGTAATTTTGTGCAATGAACCATTATAATGTCCATATTCTCCTTTTGATCTAAACAGATAAATTATTTTTGCTTATTGTAATTGTAATTTGTAATTGTAATTACGAACTCTAACCTACCTGGTTCATTTATACTACAAACAATAATAATGCGACAGGAGTTCTCACTGGAACATTGTTGTTGTGGATGTAGGATTTTGAACTGTCAGGTTCTGAAATTTAATAGATAGAATAAGTACAAAAGTATCTTACTTATATACAACATACAGGCCTGTACCCAGATTGGTTAGAGGTGTTTGCAGATTAAAATATTCTTTTAGATATGTAAATATTACAAAGAATTTATATATTTCGGTTAAAAACATTAAACACTTGTCTTCCGTACTTTCTTAAACTGTCGGCTTCTGAAACTTAATAAATATAATAAGTTTAGTAGAATCTGACTTAAGAGCAACGTGTAGCATTGTAACTAAACGAGTTAGAGGACTCGTGGTTGCAGATTGAAAATATGTAATATTTAAATATTCAATGTATTTTGGTTGAAAATTTAAAAAACTAATGTCCTGAGTCTTCCTAAGTTGTCGGCTTCTGAAATTTAATAAATAAAACAAATACAGTAATATCTTAATTATACACAACTTGTAATCATGTAACCAGATGGAGTGGGGTGGATCTTAACAGATTAAAAATATAATAATTATGTAAGTCTTCTCCTAGATATGTCAGCACTTTAAAGATTCACTGTGTTTTAGTTAAAAACTTAAAAAACTAGTCAAGGCAATAAAGGGATTTTATAATTTTTTAAACATTGTTTATTTTCAGATATACTTCTCTTTGATAAGTTATATCTTGGTAAATAAAATTACATTTAAAATTGATAACAAATTTAAAGAATCACCTTCACCTGAGTTACTTACTTACTCTATATTCTTCTTTTACACACTATCTTTTGGTAGTAAATGTCCACTTATTATCTCTTTATATATTTTATTAGGACCAAAATAAATCTATAATATTTTTCATGTTGTCTAATTCTACACTATCTCAAGTGTTTGTTGCTTAATAATAAGAAAGAAAGAAACTTTATTACTAAAGCATGTGCTAGGGGATAGTAATATATTGATAAAACATCATGGGCTATACTTAATACCAACGAAAAATGCAGTCGATATTCTTGAATTCTTGTGAGCAATGACATCAGACACCATATTACAGATTTACTTTATACTGTAAAGTACATCTGTAATACTTTACAGTATAACAGTATCTGTAATGTGTAATATGATCTTCAGATCGCAGTATTTTGCTTACAATATGTTCACATCTTATATTAATAATATTATAATATTTTTAGCCTTCACGATGTTGACCCATTAAATTTAAAGACCATATAACTATATATATATATATATATACATAAAAGGTAGAAAGGTTGTAGGTAGAAAAATATTGTAATTAAAATGAGAAATATTAATACTATATCGGAAATTATGTAATTTTAACATAACATTAAAATTCTTTGATGATAATTAGTATATTATCTTCAAAAAGCTTATTGTTTTTTTATTCTTAAGTGAGACTATTAGACTTCATTTCGCAACTAAGATTTCACTACTATCGTGATATAATATAACTTTAATTTATCGTAATGAAAAAAAAGAAGAATAAATAAATATCTGATAACGGGAGATTAAATATTTTAAAATAATAAAATTGTGTATATGATTATGTCAACATTGAAACATTTTACTATCAAAACTAAATTTGGCATGTATTATTAAAATTAAAGATAAAGAAA
>NC_051847.1:184031458-184064572 GCF_002237135.1 Teleopsis dalmanni
TTTATTTTTTGACTGAAATATTTACCTAATTGATTTGTAAAGAAGTAGTTTTGCATTATTCTTTTTTTAAATATAATTAGACCAGATTATTTATTAAATGGTTTTACACCAACGTCGTGCTGAAAAAATGCAACTCTGTTTCGTTTCTTCGCTTGGTTCGCTTTTCTAAAATAAATTCCTTTCAGTCGTCAAATGACAGACGTGTATCAAAGTAGTTATGAATTCGGAAAAAGCTATGTCTATGTTTAATAAAAAACAACGAAAGTGGATTATAATTGAGAAATAATGCAAATAAAATGCAAAATTTGTTAATGTGATAATAAACAGTATAATGCGTTTATTGAAAGAATTAAAATGTATGGAATTACGATTTTTTTTTGAAGAATAAAACGTAGTTACGCTAATACAGTGTGAAGTAAAGAAAATTGAAATTAAACAAAAGAGAGACGGGAAATTCCATGAAATTCGCGGAAAGTGTAAATCAAAGAAAAAATAAAGGTGTTAAATTACTTTGAACACTAATAAACTATTATATAATAAAAATTTAGACCAATTATTATAAGAAAGTGAATTCATTAAAATGCATCGCAAAAATGATGCGCAGAAAAGACTTAGAAAAGTTTATAAAGTTTTTAGTGTTAAAATCGACGCAAGTGGTCGTGCAATCACGTCTCGGTGAAAAAATTCAAACGCAATGTAATCCGCTAGCCACTGGTACTGACTGGTTCAATATTGTTATACAAGATCATCCAGATGTTTATGCGGAAGCGAAAAATGCGCTTGGGCTGGGCCCAGGCGAAAGTATTATCAAACGTTTACCATTATGTATAGAAATCTCTTTAAAAACAGTAGAAGGCGATCAAATGGTCTTAGAAGTATGGACAATTGATTTGCAAACAACTGGCCTTAAAGACAGAAATGATACAAAAGGTGGTGCAACAACAAATTCAGAACAACAAACATTGAAAGCAGCACATGCAATTTATAACAAAATGAGCATACTTTTGAAATCTTTAATCTCGTTAACCCGCGCCACGCCTGCCTACAAACTTTCGCGTAGGCAATGCGCAGATTCGTATGGCATTTACTATCGTATTTACGTGGACAAACCAAAGGTACATACACTGGGTGAAGGCTACAAAAGTGTACGTATCGGACAAATGAATACAATTGTGGGCGCACTAACGATGTCAGTGGCGTATCGCGTAAAAATGACAATTACTCCAACAGCGGCACAAACTCGTAATGGTGATGGGAATACAATTATGGTAAAATCAGATCATTTTCGACCAGCAGACGCTTCACCTACGCCTCCAATGTTGGCAGGCAAAAAAGGCAGCGGTGGTGGTGCAGCAGACCGAAAAGTAATTGATATTGAGAAACCGCTACGACCTGGTGCCTTTACTGACCTTGGCAAGTTGCGCCAGTACACAGAAGATGATTATGTGTTGCCTGAAACACCACCCTTCGAATGGCTGCTGCGGCGCACACGTTGTGAAAGTGGTGGAAGCAATGGTGAATATGGTTCAATAGAGTCGCTTAATCGTAAAAGCGATCCAATTGCTACCTCGCCGACAACAAATGGACACCAAAATCTCATTTCCAATAATAATAACAACAACAGCGGCGAAAAAGTCAATAGTAAAAATGTAAACATAAATAATAATAATAATAATGTGGCTACGTTTAAAAGTTTCGAAAAAGATGAAAATACTCAAAAGACAACAGCAGAGTGTAAAAATTTATCACAGTCACCCGTTAAAAGTTTACTTATACCCGCACCACCAGCTACGAGACATCAATCAGCGCCAATTTTATCAAACACGCATGCCATGGACGATGACAGTTTGCTAAAGGAACTTAACTTTCCATTCGCATCACCAAACTCTCATGTAAATGATTTGGCGAAGTTCTATCGTGACTGTTATCATGCGCCACCACTACGCGGACTGAATGAAATACAGCCAGACATGGGTGGTTGTGCTGCCGCTGCGGCTGTAGCAACGACTACTAGCGCCGAGGCAGCAGCTGTGGATGATTTATCGCGACAACTGGAACAATTCGAAACATCATTAGAGGATTACGACAAACTAGTCTCGCAATTAGGTTTGAGCACATCTTCATCAACGGGCAGCCGCAGCAGTGGTGGCCTGCAAATGAGCAACTAAGGCTGAGTGCATGCGCTGTGTAAATACACTTATATACAATTGTATATTATACGATATTGGTTACATATATTTTTAAAGGATATTATTATATATTTATTAATTATTTAAATTTAGACTTTAACGTTTATTAATATACAATTTAGCTTAGCGAATGTACGTAAATTATTCTTAAAACCAAATATTTGTTTATGGAAATTGTTGTATTGCGTTTAAAAGTAATTAATTGTTTTGCATAAAACGACTTAAAATTTAAATTTAAATAATTCGCTTTTGACATGATCGATATATAGACTTAAGATAATCTATCCTATAAAGTCATTAAATACTAATAATAAATATGTAATTATTTAAGTGCCTTTAACGAAAGAGAAACAATTATTATAAAATTTTTTTATTATTTTAAGTGATTTTATGAGTTGAATAACGCAAAGAAAAACAAAAAATCGTAAATAATTTAATGCCATATCAGTTGCAGAATTTCCATTACTTCGCTTATCGAAACGAAAAAAAAAAGAAATTAAAAATAAATTTGATAAAAACGCCAAAAATTTCATGAAACAAAACTCAAAACATTAAATAAATATAATAATAAAAAATAAAAGGCAGGCGATATAATGTAACTAACAAGATATTCCAAATATTTTTATGCTTGTAATATTTTTGTACTTTTATTCGTTTTCTGTATTTTGCTAAGTGCATTAAATGTTTTGTAAAAAGGTCACTGAATTGTAAAATTAAGGTAAGCGTACGAACATTGATTATTTATAAGTAACATTTTAATTTAATTAAGTTGTGCGAAAGTCTGTCTATGTTTGTAAATATTCATTTTGTAATAAGTAACAAATAAGACTAAAATTAAAATATTACACGACAAAGAAACTTGTTATTTTTTTATGGCACTTTATTGTGTTTGTAATGCGTAGCAACAATTTAAATAGGCAGTTAACTTAACTATTCTGTAATAGTTAAGTGTACATACCATACATATACATATACGATATATATACTTATAGATACATGTAAATATTGGAGAGTAGCAACGGTAAAGAGGTTTAGAGGTTTCTGGAATATTTAAAGTATTTTGTTTAAGTGTATTAGATGGAAAATTTATGGATTTTAGAAAACTCTATACATTCTAATTTCACTTTTATAGGCCAAATACTCTATCTCATTAAAATAATTCAATTTTATTTATAAAGTGTAGAAGTATCAAAATTCTATAGAACGCGAAAGTGGCTTTAAATTTCAAATAATTTCTCTAGTCATTTGGATTGATCTACCTATATCTTCCTATAAGTCAGCAGCTCAATTATATTGTCAATGAAATTGTCTAAAGCAATGGTTGCAAGACCACCTCGATCTACGTCCCTGAGCCATTTGTTAACAATCAAGTACCTTTCGCTATACTCAAAAGGAAGTACTTAAGCAGTTCCTTACGTTTTATAACAACAACATAGCAATAATTCTCAAACCAAAATTTAGTGCGAGTTGTATGTGCTTTACAAGTAGCGGTACTAATATTTTGCCTAAAAATATATCAATATTATTAATAAATAATAGGCTATGAATGCATCCCGATCTAAAAGATCTATTGTGCACCTAAAAGCCCAATTAAAATAATTCTAAACTATTTATAAATCTAGTCATTGCTGAGGGCTTAATTTTACCTAATTGATTTGGGACTAAGATCCCACTTCAAATATAGTTTATTTACTTTTTTTCCTTTAAATACTATCAATGTCAAGTTTTTGTATTAATGTTAAAAAAATATCAATTAGTTTTTTTATACTTCTCAAATACTGCTATAAAGCAATTACAGATAGCACAAAATCTGGCTTTAAGAAGACTAATTAAGATACCTTGGTATATTAGAACAACAGACATGCATAGAGATCTAAGAATCGACTCAGTGAAAAAGTATATCAAGGACAGAGCCCCAAAATTATTCACAAAAGTTGATACGTTGCCCAACCCCGCACTAACAAACCTTAAGTTCACCTCATGACGCTCAGGAAGATATGTTGATCTACGGTCCGTCATCAGTTAGAAAATAAATAAATGATAATGATTCTAGTATAGTTAAAGTTTAGTGTGGGGCAGAGATAAGCCCCCCAGGCACAATAGAGTAAAAGTGAGCAATAGCACGAACTGAATTCACAACGGCAACAATCTTATAAATAAACGGTATATTATATAGAATTAGGTTGTTACGGACATCGTAGTGTTTACCTTAGACCTTATGGGCTATTATTTCATATAAAACTTAAAAAAATAGTTTAAAACCATTTGTTGAATTATTTGTTATGAATTCAAGGAGACGTTGGAAATCGTATGTATTTCTGATCACAGATCAGCATGTCAACACAAGTCTATTTAGTCATTTTTGTTTGTTTAAATAAATCTGTTATATGTCTTTCTGTTATGATTAGGATAAGGAGACTAAATGGTTTGAAATAAAACTAAAATCCGGAAACAGCTGCATAAACAAAATATCAGAAAGTGTGGTCATTTGTCAGCATATGAATAATTAGTAAAATCTTATGAAGCGATTGATGATTAAACTTGCAATATATTATATACCATCATTATGTAGTAAACATTAAAAAACTGCTTATAAATATTTATATTTTTTTTGCATTATATGGATCTTATATTCGTATAAAATATTGCAAAAATGCAGTGCAATTATATATTATCGTTATATGGAAAAGTAACTCAATATTTTGCTTATCAACTAAAACCAATTGTGGAACTATTTAATAACCATAAAAACAGATTAGAAGTTATTATATATAGTAATAAAAAATTTTGGTACGTAATAGTGAGTTTAGATTTCATAAAGCTATTTATTTATATAAGATCGAGATAAATATTTTAGAAATTAAACATAATTTAAGAATATTTTAAATGATTGCAGTTAAGAATAGGTCAATGGACCCATAATAGTGCTGAGCAGACTTTATATGCTTTGCTAATCATTACTCACAAATCATATTTCCAATCTCATAAAACCGTTCGGAGACAATATCTAGAGAGGTATTTTGTTTTCTTTTCAATTTATTGATCATTTAACTAACAAAAGTTGGAATACACATAAATTATCTAAAAAACCGATTATATATTTTAAGTTATTTAGGAAAAGGATTTGGTATTACGTAGTGAGCTGGTCACATTGATGAACGCAAGTATTTCATGTTGTAAATGTTGTCAAGTAACTTAAAGAATCGTCGATATAGTTAAGCTTGAAGTTGTATAAGCCTAGTTAATGGCACAATAGTTCCTTGGATGTCTCTTAGCGATGACGAGTACTATATAGTTTTGTTACTAGCTCTATGTCATCCCTCAGTTCAATATACTGTGGTAGCCAAAAGCTTAAGATTTGGAGTACAATATCACCCTATATTTGGCTGGTGAAATTAGACAAGCTTAATTCCTATTTAACTGTTTCAAAAAGTGATCAGTAGTATATAGTTGTGTACTATTTATATAATGTATGTATAATATGTATACTATCTATAATATGTATAAGACGTATAAGATAATATAATATACATTAGCATATATGTATGTATAATATCTGCGAAACATTTTCCAAATATGATGGCGTAAAGTAATTTCGAATAAAGAACTATTCGAAAGTGCATTACTGAAGTAAAAACAGAAGTATTGTTCGATTAGTCATATTTCATGTCAGAACAATGATGATCTCTCTTATCCAGTGACTTGAAACCCAGAAGATGTTAAGTTAGGTTAAATTAGGTATAGTGTGGTAGCACTATAGCCCTTTTGAGCACAACTAAAACCCCATTGTGATAGTACAAATAAAGACGTCGCTTTTGCTCTAAACAAAGAAAACTATCAATACAACTATAGAGATCAAACCAGTCTGCACATAAACCGCTTTCTGATACCAAGCTTTAACGTTGCTTATGCACCAGATTAAGAAGACCACCAAAACAGATCTACACACAGACAGATTTGAAACGAATAAACTTGTAGCTTGTTATGTTTATTTACGAAGCATTAATAGTGGTTAACGGGCCCATGGTACCGTTCAAGGAAGATGCATGAAAAACCTCTGCTTAGTCTTCTCCATATGGTCATTTGTGCTGGAGTGGTGTTGTTAAGAATTATCATGGTAAAGTAAAAAATATAGGTGGAGAAGTGCAGTTCCAACTAAAATTGTGAAGTCGTTTGACGAGGTGGGACTTATCACATTGGAAATGTTTGTAGAATATATAAGTTCCTAAAAAGGAGTATAGAAATAATAATAATATACTCATATATAGTAAATATTTTGTTAAATAAATTGACTCATTGCTTATTGGTAGTCATTAATTTTTTGATCATAAGTTTTAATAACACAGCAACTGCTGGACATTTGACATATTAAAATATTCAATAATTAATGAACAAATAATCTAATAAACAAATATAAATAATACGTCAATATTTTTTATTGGCAAAATAAAAACAAAAATAAATATAAATAAAATTGTTTATTTAATTTTTTTATTACTATTAGAAAATAAAATGAAGTAAATGTGATGATTGAAAAGATTGAGATGAAACTTTATTCTGTCATATTGTGCACAATTTGCAAAAACACGTTTGTTTATTTTATTATTCTATTGATATTAAAACTAATACATTCCAACTCAAATATAATATATACAAGTTTATATATTAACATTCGATTATTTCAGTATATGGATTATCTGAACTCTGCGCTTCTGTTTAGCAAGCAAATTACAGATTCCAGATTTCAGATTCGGAAACATAGTTCAAGTCACTTATTGTATAATTATAAACAAATTGTTTATTTTTATATGAGTAGAACTATATATGAGTAGATCTATATATGAGTAGAACTATATATGAGCAGATCTATATGTGAGTAGATGTCAAACGATTAAATAAACAAAAAATTGTATATTAAAAACATAACGAAATTCCATTTAATGGGAGTACAGTAGAACTTGTGAGCGACCGATTGACCAACCGGTGTACACGAGCAAGTTGCTAAAATAAAAATGAATGAAAAAAAAAGTTAATGAGTTATAAACAAAATAATTAAACCTCACTTGGTAATAAGCGTGCGACAGGCCGCAAAAATAACAATAAAAAAAACAACAAACAATGAACAAATTGTTGATTATATAAAGAAAAAATTTCTTCGAAAATTTAAAATTGTATAATAGCCAAGTACAATGTGCAATTCGAAAAGCACAAAAGAATTACAATCCAGAATATCCACATAAACGACATAAGCAACTTGACTCTGACGTAGCAGAAAATAATTGTTTACCCTCCTCCTCCGGTCGGTCATTGTCGATTGTTTGCTAACGAGAGACCTGTAAACATTTGCATTGCGGTGTCAAATGGTATAATAATAAAAAATGGAACTAAATTTGCTTAACAAATTGTTCATCATAATAATTTTAGCAGTGAGGTAGGGAATTCTAGCACAGAATTTGCCGGTAATGAAATATTTTCTTAAAAGTATTTACTCATTACTTTTTTTAATTGTTTAAAAACGTAAACAATTAGATCATATACCTTACAAATTATTTTATGATTTATTTAAACAATATATAAATTTATATATAATAAATTTTTTAAAGAGGTTTTTCGAACAGTAGTGAACTACAACAACAAAAATTAATTTTTTATTATTTTAATTAATTGAATTTTTTACTGACCAAATTCCCATCATCAGTGGTATTGGAAGTAATTCTTGTATTTAATTATTCGTAAATAAGTTTTTGAGACTGTAAATAATTTTATGCAATTTTTTCGAATTCGTGCCCTGCCAAATTTACGGCTCAGAGTCAGCACTCCTTAAACGACTGACTCAAAGTCGTACTTGACTTTTATGTACGCACATTTTTCTGGAGTTTTGTTAATTTACTGCGAAAATTTTATTAACAAATTCACTTTTCATAAACCAGGTGTAGAATAATGGAATTAATTAATTATATTTTTATTTTTTTAATTGTTAAATTTCAATACTAATCTGCTTGTAGACGCATTATTTGTTGGATGATTTATGTATTCTTTCTTATGTATGGAACCTAATCTAGGAACTTAATACTGACAATATCATGCTTATATTACTCCACGAATATATATAATATATATATATTATTATTAATATAATATATTTTATATATGTATGTATTTACACAATTTAAAAAATAAATTTACATATCGTAATATATAGTTATACTAGCTGACCCAGCGAACGTTGTTTCCCCTTGCAATTAATTTTCTTGGCGTTCCTTGCGTTGCTCTTGACTTTCATTAGTACGTGTGATTGTATCCTGGTTTCTTACATTTTCATTGTTTTCTGCCGATCTATTTAACTCCGTCGACCAATATTTCCTCCTCGTCCACGAAGACGTGGCATTATTTTTTGTACGTAATTTATATCTTTATATATATAATTCTTTTTTTTTTGTGTGTATTCAAGTGAATTCAACGATAATTTAGATTCACAATTTGGTCCACTGGATAACGGTTTTTTAATTATTATACAGTTTTTTGTGTATCCATATACATTTATATTAGACATTTAATGCAACGGCAGTTTTACGATTCATTTTAAAGATTTTAAACTTTTTAAACAAATCAAAGTAAGCATGAATAAATTTTAAATTTCTAATATAAATGTGTATGGATACCAAAAAATAAAAAATTAATTAAAAAGACATTATCCAGTGGGCCAAATTGTGAATCTAAACCTTCCTTGAATCCACTTGAACACCCATAAAAAATTTAATCAAAATCGGTTCAGCCGTTTAGGAGGAGTTCACTGTCAACACACGTACAGAAGAATTATATATATAAGATATTGTTAAATACTCATATTATGGTATTCACTTATATACATTACATAGATTTTTACGAAGTGAGATTTTCACATGTATCAAGATAACGTGCCGTAAACGCCTTATTGGAATGAATTTCCGCCGATTTCAAATGAAGTTGTGTTTTGGACATAACTTTCTCTACTTGGTAAGGAGCGAGACCTATCAATACCTCTGCTGATCTTTGTGTCTCAGTACCCGGTGGTGAATACCCAACTCCACTCCGAATGAATGATAAACAAATACCGATCATTCTTACCGCATAAGTGTGGATATTAACTACAGCCACTACAACTCTGTCAAGCACCACTTGGCCAGTATAGCCGAAGCTGCAGGGACCTGACTCCCGTAGTACCAGATTTACACATCCACTCAGGTGTGACAAGTGTTGTGTCACTTACTACCAAGCACACTCCAAAACAGTGTCAGCATTGAGTTAAAGTTGAAAGATTTGGCGTTGTGACGAGAAATTTGCAGATTTATGGATAACCTATGCTCAGTAATAGAGGCGGGTCAAAATCAATTACGTCGAGCAAGGCTTGTTATTTATTTTATCAGTAAGTGAATCTGAACTAATTGATGTATTAAATGGGTTAAATAATGTGGATTGTGAAAAAGGCAATTGCATGTTGTAGATCTAGATATAATTGTAAAGCAATTATTAACAGAAACTTTAAGATTTTTTAATTATACTTATAAAAAAGTAATTATGAACAGAAGCCCTCTTATTAAGGGCGTTAATTATACTTAACATCCTACAGACGATTCTCGAAATCATGCGTATACATTCTTAATTATTGAAATGTAATTATTGTTAATTTTTTTATTATTCATAACTTTGAACTACAAATATCTGTTAATATTGTGAGGTAATTGTATAAAAACATAAAGATCATCATAATCTGTCTCATGGGGGTATAATACGAGGAGCTATTACACTACACTATTACGTTACACTATTACGAGTAACAAGGGTAGTAACAAAACCATGTTAATAGGTTAATTAGCTCGTGAATAACCTCTTATATACCAGAGATATTAACATGGAAGAAAAGCTTTAGGAAGTCTTCGAAAGCTGAACATGCGTAGCATTGCTTACGATGCTGTACTTACATACGTACAGGGTAATCGAGTAAAGGGTGTCTAAATCTTAAATCTGTCACTTGTTTTTGACACTAACTCTAATACATAAAATAAGTACCGACATTCTCAAAAGCTTAGCATTTGTTGTATTGTTCAACATACTGTACTTTCCGTTGATTACTTTCCAGTGAGTAAAGACCGAGTTTAGGGTGATTTAATCTCAAAAAAATCACTTGAAATATACCCAGATGACTGAGACATAGTACTGAGAAATCATCAGTACTAGATTAATTTATCATTTTGTAGATAGAAATTTCTGCTATCCATGAACTTCTGTATTTTTGCGACACGTTTCGGAAGACGGTACATCTTTCGCCTATAAATTATTACAAACATTGATAAATCTAAAATGTCTAAAATGTCGGATCATGGGATATTTCTAAAAATGATTTTGTTTTTATACGTTATATAAGGTCTGTCAAGTGTACAGCTGATATATAGGCCTGCTTTAATGTAAGGCTTTTTTAATAACAATTCTTTAGATGTATTATAGAATCTTCAAAATCTGATACAATTGTGTGAAATTGGAATGGAAATAAAAGAATGGAGTTGGGCATTTACTCGTAGTTGAAACATTTTTATTTAATGTAAACTTTATTAAATTTTAATAACAAAATTAAAATAAATAACTAGTTATATACATTAGTATAATATATATAAATGAAATGCATACTATATTATCAGAATATAATATTCTAGACATAATAGTCATCAATGCAGCGATATGGATATGGATATGGAGTAAAGCGTCTTTTTCCAAACCTATTAGCAGCGCGTTTTCTAATAGGACCACGAATACCTTCTCAAAAAATCAATTTATTATTATTACAAATATATAGGTATAAAGCAGGTATCACAGACAATTATATCAAAAAGAGCTAATTTGTCTATAATAGTGCTTAGTTCCTAGACACAAATACTTATATGTACGTTTAATTCTGTAGTTAAAAACTGTATTCACATTAATACCTTTCAACATCTTGATACCTTGCAGAGCATCCAGTTTGTTCCTAAACATGACGTGCGCCATACCTTTAATAAGACATTGTTCATGTTTACAAATTATTTAATTTTTTATTTTATATACAAATTTTAAATATATACATCTATATAAATATTATATAATGTATGAAGTATATATTAAGTATATAAATTATTACCTAAGGAGTCTCCATTGCAGTCATAATGAATGTTGATACTAATAATGTTAAAAGAGTTTACGAAAACTGCTTCCAGATCAACGTCTCCTACTGATCTGTCAAGATTATAAACCAGAACCAGTGGATATTCGGTAACCTAGAAACATATATTTAAAAGTATAAAAAATATGAAATATTTTTATATTATTCATATTTTGTATATTATATTATACATTTTATATTTTTATTCAATATATCTTGAATTAAACAGAAGAATATCAAAGCAAGTGATAATAGCTCGTAAAACTTCATAAAAGACTGCAAAGCTTAGATTTACAGTAAAAAGTAATATATTGAGTGATTTTTGAGATTGGATGGGAATTGTCTATAGGGAGCTGCTCCAGCCTGATGCAACGGTTAATTCGGTTCTCTACTGCTCACAGCTTGACCGCTATAATAAAATAATGAAAAAAGAGAATTAAATTAGGCAACAGAAAAGAAGTCGTCTTCCATCATGATAATGCCAAGCCACAACCATTTTTGATGACTCGGAACAAAATGACGAAATCTGCTTGTGAAGTTTTACTGCATTCACCGTATAGTAAAATCCGTAACTTGTACCTCTGACTACCATTTGTTTTGGTATCTGCAAAACTCTTTTAATGGTAAGAAATTGACTGACCCAAGAGCCGCTAAAAATCACTTATCCAAGTTTTCACCGATAATCCATAAAAGTTCTACACCGATAGAATAATGAAGCTATCCGAAAAATGGCAACAGGCCATAAATAATAATGAGCAATATATACTTATAAGTATATACCATATATATACCATATATATACCATATAAATACATAAGCATATACTTATATATACAATATTTATATATAAGTATATATATAAGTATATATAAGTATATACTTATTTATACCATATATACAATATATACTTGATACTTAAAAGTTTTATTCAAAAACGTTCTAAGAAATTGTTGATACGCTTTATATCACTCATCATATGAAAATATCACGTTTTTAAGATAAATAAAATTAAATTACCGTCTCTTGAAGAATGCATCTGACGCGATTATTGTTGTTGTTGTTATCCTTCCAATATCTACGTCTATCCAAACGTTGGCGTTTATAGCGTTCCTTTCGTTCACGCTTCCTATTTTCAGCTATTATCTCATCTAGACTCTTATCTACATCCATCATAGCTTTAATATATTTCTAGTAAAATCGGAGCAAAATAGATATCGCTATCAATTTTCAAGAGAATGAAGTTAGTTTTGAATAAAAAATTATTTAAATTCACAAACAAAAATTTTTAAATATACGTAATATATATACATTATGGCCTACTGAAGTAATTAAAAAGAATTTTGCTCAAATTAAAATACTACGTATATACGAATTATAGATTTTTTCCAGAATTTTGAAATAATTCTATAATTTATATAGAATTATATAGCAGCCGTATACTATATATTCCAATTGAAGCGACAATACAAATTGATCTGAGCATGTTTTTTTATCTATCTGTTTTAATACATATGTCATATGTTTTTTTAAATAGTGTAAGACCCGAACCCGAACCTGAAACTCACTATAAATCTATTTAAATGGCACCTTTATTTCCGCAAAGTTTAAAGCAGCCATATTGTTGTCTTTGTATTATAGTATGCATTTTTAAACTTAAATACCACTGAACAAGTTAAAATAAAATCTCAATTTGTTATTAATTAATGCATAGTTTTATATAAAATTTCGATAAAAAAAAATTTTAAAAGCCTTATTAAAAAATACATTGTTTTTTTTTTAAATTATTAATAATTATAATCTTAGTTACGCCGTAACATTATCAGCGTTCACTTATAATTAAAGAAGGTAAAACTAGAAATAAATAATTATATATTTTAGTTTATATTTCTTACATTTTAAAATCGAATATGCACACACAGATATATAGATATACATATATATATATATACATATATTGTATCATTTATCAGCGTTTCTTGCGAGAAATGTGGAATTTAAAACGAATAGTCGCAAATTATCTGAATCGGAAGTATATATGCTGATTAGTATTAAGTTTGTAATATATATTATTATATAAAACAATCAATATCATAAATATTTTTTACAAAACACTTGTTCTTTTAATAATTTGCTTGAGATTAAGCCTAATCATTTACAAATTCTCTTCGCCTTTCAGGTATATATCACTTCTAATAGTTCCACCTATTGACACACTAGCGGAATTTAATACAACCTATCAGGTCACCTGTCAACTATCTCTGTTTTGTTCTGACGAGAAGGGTCTTTAAAGTCATTAGTAAATTTTTATTCTATAAATCAAATATTATTTATTGCTACAATTATATGTATATTACTATATCTTAATTTATAAACAATTGAAGTAAAACGTTTTCTCTTCAGTATTGAGCCTTATGTTTTGTCAAGAATCCTTTGAATACTTAGCGACTTTTTTGCGAATTATTTAATCAGTTGTTTAAGACAAAGAAGCGCATGATATACACTTCGTCTCTGCATAATCTTCTTTCCTTCATCAATTGTAGTTCCTATTTTGCCATTTATTTGTTTGTAGGTATCTATGTAACTATTGATATAATTAATATAAAATTGTTTACATATAGGCGAGCAGACAGTTTTAAATCAATTTTCCAGAGTCTATATTTTGTCTTCCCTACATACGATTTTTTTTTTATTTCCACACTTTTGAAAATCTCCAACTTGTATCGTTAGGAGCAGTGTCTTATCTCCAGATACTACAGTTTTAATGTAAAGCGAATTATTTTATGCGCCCCTTTATAAATAAATTGGCTCTTTCCAGGGTATTTCCCCAACATTTAAGAAACATTATTTTAAAAGAAGAAATCAATATTTAAGAATCTTCTCAGATAGCTAAAACTTAGAAATAGAAACTGAAATTGTAAAATTTCAACTTCTTTTAAGTAGAAGTAGAAGATTAAGTAGAAGATTTTATCCTTTTTATGCAAATATACTAACTATTATATTTTTATACTTCGCAATCGTTAGTTAACTATCAAAACAAATAACAATGTATGACTTGAGCATGACTTAAGTCTGTATTGAAATTTAAGTTATGACTGTGGCTTTGAGTAGTATATTATATCATTCAAGTAGCTAATACGAGGACGGTTTGATAAGTCAGTAACTTTTTCAATTTCCCTCGCATGTTACTCCAAATGCAACAGTGCTGTCGTCAGCTGTAATCTACCAGTTGGCAACTTTCTAGCTACGTCGTTCAGTTGGTGTTTGATAGCCGTTCAAAGCAGACAACCTCGTGAATTTTTACGAAAATGGAAAAAAGTGAATTTCGCCATTTCTTTAGGTTTGGAAACAGATAGTTGCAAAATCTAAAGAATATGCTAAATCTGAAGAATATGCTCGATGGGCTAGCAGTTCGTATCCCAATTCATGGATTTTGGCCACAATGAAAATTCAAGAGGTTGTCTGCTTTGATCGGCTATCAAACACCAACTAAAGGACGTAGTTTGCTCAAAATTAAAAAGTTGCCCACTGGTAGATTACAGCTGACGGTAACACTGTTGCATTAGGAGTAACTGCGCGGGAAATTCAAAAAGTCACTGACTTATCAAACTGCCTTCGTAGTTTCATTTGATTGATGTTTCAGATCTAAGTGTGTACTTCAGTTCTATTCATCTATAAAGATGATAAATAAATATTTTAGTTGATATTAAATAAGGTTTCAAAATCCATTATAAAATTTGAGTTTCACTTATTCATAATTTATTCTCAGCCCCTACTGAATAAATATAATGTATATAACTTATTATTCAATTCGGTTAAATATATATATATTATATCATAAAAGTATATCTTAAAAATAAAGACAAGTTTCATTTTTTAGTTTTTTTTTTCTCATTGGGAATTATATTTATTATTCAATTCAAACGTTTGTGTAAATAAGATTCTAAGTTCTAAGTTCAATTTATTTTTTTTTTAAATTAAATAATGTAATTTTGAGCTGAAGTTGTTTAGTCTGGAGTTCAATTTGTTTCTCTTTTTTATAAAAAATTATAGTTTGCTTTAAAATTCAATATATATATATATGGAAATTAATATTTAGTTAGTAGTAAAAGTACTCTCATACCGGCAAGTTAGGTTGATGATCGGTACACAAACTAGAGAAAGTACGTAGATCATAGTTACTTATCATAGTTACATTAATTTGATACGTTTAGTAAGAAACGGCAACTGAAAGCGGTTAAAACGTAATTTATAGTTAAAGTGGGATGCTGTCACAAACCGACCGACAACCTTTGCACCAGTGCTTTTATGCAATAATTTAACAAATTTAAACAATTTGTATTTTTATAAGTGATTGCATTAAAAGTGTAATCAATATTTTTACTTTCTAATTGGAAAGCAAAAGAAAGGCGCGAAGAAAAATAATTTTAACGCGTTTTTTCTTGGTTTCATCTCCAAGCCATTTGACAACTTTTTAGTAAATTTTAGTAAATTGTTATTAAAAAAAAAATAAAAATAAAAAACTTAGTTATCTGCTTAAACCGCTCAGACATGTATAATTTCATTTTGCGCAAATAGATACATTTTGTATCACATTTTCACATTAAGTTCAAGAGGCGTGAACCTACGCATATGACAGAGGTGCTACGCCTCTCAAGTTCAGATACTAAAAATTGTGCTGTTCTGTACTTGGCACGTATGTGACACCTTAAAAAGTTAATTGTTTTTAAACCGCAATGCGATAAACATTATAGTCATTTTATAGGGTTTTACTGGAGATATCAAAAAAATTATTGTGGGACTTATATATACTATTATGGGACTTATATATATTATGGGACTTATATTTATTATTAAATAACGTATAATATTTCCGAAAAATTAACTATTTGAGCAGGTGTTTTGTAGGTTCTCATAAATATATACCTCAACTTTGTTCGACGAACTCTTCATATATGCACAATAAAGAATTTTTAATCAATTTATATACTATATACAATATATATATGTATGCATTATTCGCTAAATAGTAAATTTATTATAATCTACATAATAAAAATTCACGTGTAGAAATGACTTTTTTGCTGTTTTATCGCCTTCTTGCTTACGTCTAAACTATTTTGCATAATAAATCTTTTTATTTTTTAAATACGAGTGTACTGCATTTACACTCAACTACATATACTCAACTACATATATGTATATATAAATATACATATAGTTTAAAAGATTTACACGTTCATATATACATATGTATATATGTATAATTATATGTGAATAAACGTTTTACCTTTATTATGAGAAGAAAATGTTTATTAAAAATAAACTTAAGCAAAAGTCAACTAAAATCGAATAAATTTTTATTTAAATGCAAAAACACGACAAAGCGCCTAGCAACTATGAAAAAAAATTGTTTAAAATTAAAAAAAAAGAAAGAAAAAAAATAAATAAAAAATTAAATATGTGAAATGTATTTTTATAAATTGTATAATGCATATATGTAAATGAGACTATAAAACCTGCATTTCGAAACTGATAATACATATTCAAACAATGCTCCACATACAAATATGATGGTTTTTGCAATTTTTTTTAGCATTAATATAATTAAATTAAATATCAGTTGCCAGGAGGACAATGAGTTAAATTTATTAAAAATATTTTATTATAATTTATAAAACAATAAACAATGCACACAATTTTTAATATATTAAATGTGTAAGAAATTGCAATAATTAAGCTTTTAACTCAATTCAGAAATAAACCTATGAAAACAATATAAATTATATTGACGACACTATTGAAATGAACATAAAAATTTAAAATATGTGATATAAAGATACTACTCAAAAGAACTGTACAATTAATAATAATGTCATATCACTTATAACAATAATATAATAAAACTATAAGAATAATATTCATAAAAATAAAAAAAAAATATAATTATAATAATGGTATCACAATGGACCTGTAGGACATAAATGAGTTCATCATGGTTCATTATGGCTTTACAGCCATAATAAATAAAATATAATAGTAATATATGTAGATGTTCTGAAATTTTACTCAGTGCTAGCGGATTACCATATGACTCCTTGTTTTGAAATAATTATGGATAACTGAGGACACATCGATCTTTAGAATTAAAAATTTTTAAGCTAAATAACTAAAGTGATTCTTATCACATGAAATTGTATTAGTCTGAAAATCATACTGTTTGTATAATAATAAGTATATAGATGAGAGATACTTTTTTTCAAGTTCTTAAGATGCGTAATTGAGTGACACAAATTTGATGGCTGAGCCATCTCGGAAGTGAGCTATTCTTTTTACTTTACTCAAGTCATATACTACCCTAACCTGCTGCTCTTGTAAATATGCCATTATGGTTTGTGTATTCCTAATACCCTCAACATATCCCACTCCAGTACACCAAATTTTTTCCATTCAACTATAGCAGAGCTCTGTGTGTGCTAAACCACAATTTACCAGAGCACGAGAAAAGATTAACGTATGTATAGTTAAAAAAAAGCCAACATACAGTTAGAGAGAAGCTCAATGTGTGCTTCACAACAGCACTATTTTCGACGTCGAGTTTAGTATCACTCAAGCCGCACTCAAGTTCTGTTAAGTTTCTAAATGTTTTTATAATTATTTGTAATATAAAATTCCTAAAACCCCTGCTTGTAATAACTGTGATATAAAAGCGTAATATTATCTCTCATTATAAACATTTATATTTATCTATGTTATCTTAATTCAAATCTCAAGTAGTGTGGGCACAATTTTAGAAAAATTCTTTTTGTAGTAAAAACAGGCTACTTGAATATAGAAATCGCAAAGCGAATCATAACAATATATTATATTGAAATATATATATATATATATAATATATATATATTGAAATATATATATATTGAATATATATTGAAATATAATATATATATATATAATATATATACATATATTATGTATTGAAAATCTTAGCTAAGTACCCTTTGCTACTATATTACATACCATGCCACCTACAAGCAGTTGTAGGTGTTAAATGTATAATTATAGAATAGGATATTAATAGCAAGCTAACGAAAGTTGTTCGAATGAGTGTATGCTTGAATCTAAAAGTAAGTCTAATAAATACAAATGAATTATGTTAAACTACTGAACGAGATTCAATTTGTATTATTTGTGTTCTATGTTATGCTTTCCATTTTATTCAAGCTGTACTAACTATTTACCATTTAACTAATTGTTGTAAGTGTCTATATATGTCTTAATAGTAAGCAAACGAATGAAATGCGAATAAGTGATTGCTTGAAATTAAATACTTGAAGTAATGGATAGAAGTCATTGTTGTTCATATTTTATATTCTTTCTTTTATATATAAATATTTGTAAATAAATGAATAGATTTGACATCGGTGAATATTTGGATCTTAAAATGAATATTAATGTATGGTATATGTAAGATTTAAAGTGAATAAATTCAACACAAAGAAGTAAAATCTACAAAAAAGCCAAGATAACAAATCTAATCACAGCAGTAAATAATAATGTTTAATATCTTGATAAAAACGCTAGAAAACTTTCTGATTCTTTGTAGATAATTAAGGAAAATAATTTTAGCACACACTGTAAAGAATAATAAGTTTTTAATATAATCAGAAATTCAATAAATATTCTCTAGGTGTCTAAATAATATTGTTAATTAAGGAAAAAGGGGATCAAGCCTCTGGATAAGCATGTTATTTTCAAATTTTTTTTATATGCATTTCTAAAAATATTATTCATGAAATAATAGAAAAATATAATCGGTTCAACTCTGTCTACTAAACGTGTGTTTTCTTGAATATATTTTATCTTATAAAATAAAATATTATCATTTTTATTTATGCGGAACCTCCAAATAATTCTTGAAAAATATATTTTTCATCATTTTAGATATACAAATGTGAAATGTATGCCAAATCTAAAATTGTCAAAAATTTGGCGTCTATCTATAATTAGAGTCTATAATAAAAAACTAGACGATATTTTGCATTAATTTAAAGGTATCGACTTTATTTAGTTAATGGTAGCAGAATTTAATGACGTACATAAACTTGTAATAAAACAAATTAATCAAATGTAATTTTTTCAAATAAAATATTTTAATTTTTTTCGTAATACAAAAAAAAAAAAATAGAAAACGGAAGTTAAACGAATTTTGGACTTTCGGTTAGAGGTTATTTCTTCCAGGCGCTAAGTTCTTTGATACTGCGAAAAACTAATAAAAAATATATCATATGTGTTGTACTACTATATAAATTGTAGTATTTTTTGTAATTGTAATAATTTTCTTATCCTAAACATAATCGGATCAGTAGGTTGTCCCAACAGAGATCATATCCAGTATGTGCATAAGATCGACACCTATCAAATATTGTAGGAACAACTACGTCCTAAAAATAAATATAAAGTTAATAAACATATATCATAAAAATGGTATGAACTATAATATTTATATTGTGATAGATTTATGTTTGATATAGCTACCAAGTTTGTGGCACTATATCATTACTAAAGATAATGATATCGAGTTCTTGATGAAACGATCGATTGTACCTATTCTACAAATTATTTCATTCCACAGAAGTTGCATTTGCAGAAGCTGTATAAATCTAAATTGTATATATGAATTTTTAAAATATAACAACTGATTAGCATATCAATCTTTTTACTATTGGGTTCCAGAAAAAAACCAAAAATGATAATTTTTTCTGGGTTCCAGAAAAAAACCAAAAAACTGATAAAAACTTTTCCATCTCTGACTAGTTTTTTAGGTTAAAGTTTTTTGGGTTTATTATTTAGTGTTCTTATATGTATAATTAAAAGCGTAATGGTCACTTTTTATAGACATGTCGCTATCAATTTAAACGTTGAGTTGTAACTTTGTATGCAGTTTTACAAGTTTATCATGACCTTTCAGCATGTCACGATCACGAACCAACAACTTATAGAGCTGCCGTATTTTTTGTAAGAATGCTGCAATTGACTATTAGTTTTTTAATGATCTAAGTATATATCGTTAAGTGTATTATTGTATTAAGTATTATTATTGTAACTACTATAATGCAACCATAAACATCCAGTGTGTTACGGAAAGTGCACAGTAAGATCCTGTTGTAATCTGCTAATACAACTTTTTTTGTTGTTTTGTCTAAAAAGAAGCCGACAGTATTATATTTTCAAACCAATTTTTATATTTGGTTTCCTATAGCAGTTAGTTAGACTTTCTTTTCAAATTTTATTAGTAGTCCTTTGTAATCTATATAAAATTTAAATTATTCACTTAATAAATAAAATACAATATTTTGTAAGTATCTCATTCTCATTATAACACAAAATAAAAAACTGCAGTATTACATATCTAAGGTATTTTCAGAATTGATATCTGCATAAGCATATACTATTTATTATATAAACCTCGAAAACTACTCGTGTATAATTTAATAGACCTAACAATAGATAATATCTATTTTAGACAATAGATAATATCTATTTTCACGAAAGTAATTATATGTTTGCAAAAGTATATATACACACATTTATGGGTATTATGAGTAGTTAAAAAAAAATTTTCTGTAATAGTTTTATAAAGACATTAACAATATATATAAACGGTCCAGGAAGACAAATCCCAGGTTTACGTACAAAAACAAAACACATTTTTTTCACGTCAAAACTTTCTACTAAAAATGAAGAAACAAAAAATAAGAAATTCAATACTGCGAAGATAAGTCAGAAGAATTCTTCAGAAACCGATTTAAATGAAGCTTTATTATTCAAAGCATATTTGCGATAAAGACAACTTAAAGATACATTAGTAACTAAAAATAATTAAAACATTCATAAAACGTGTACATATAAATTATATCCATATAAATATATATACATATGTGTATATAAAAACGTGATAATGATCCATTAAATCGAATGGAAACATATGTTAATTGTGATTCATATTATTTGCAATATTGGTTTCAGCTTACGCATAACTAATTTTATTATATACCTATACTCCCCCTACTTCAAATGATAATGACATTTAACGATCATTTATTATGATCAGTCTATGCTAAAGATCTATCTTGAATATTCTACAGCTTGAATATTTTCTTTTCTTCTGACTATTTTTCTTGTCTTCTCAGTTTAAAAAATAAAATTAAGTTTAAATACTTGAGTGATATCCCCACACGACCAAATTTAGATTGGCAAAGTGCACCAGTCTCCAGACAAACAATTCAGTTGTTTTTCTCCAAATATTTATTTAAAATAATATTTTTTATTTTTTATTTTTTCTTTTTACTGAATAAGAAAAATACTGGAAACAAAACATGTTTGTGGGCGTAAATTTGAATTGTTTGTGCTTTCATTTAATTTAAGGTGATAAAAAGCATTTTGGGTATACAAAATCTTTTGATTCACTACACTAAGTTTTAGCAGCTGAAAAGAATTTAGTATTACAATAAAATGAATAGGTTGAGTTCATATCATAATAGTTCATATCATAGTTCATATCATATCATGTAATAATAACCTTACTGTAATGCTTTCAGGCTCAACCAGAACATCATACGCTACTATCATGGGTACTACAAACGGATTCAAATGTTATCATTCTTTATTACAGCTCTCCACAGATACTAAGATATACCGAGCAGATATCTTTCATTTGGGCAACTCTAGAGAACATAATCAATGTACCTTGCTGTAGCCATCAGAATTTAACGCGTTCATTTATATTATTAAATCTTATATATTATTAAATCACATATAGTACAGTTGGTAGTTGTTGCGTTTCTTAAATCGTTCTTTCACACTTATAAAGTTGCAATTCTAAATCTATTTCTCACGAATGTGACTAGGTCAAAGTGCCTTCAAAGTATGTGAACATCATAATCTCAGATAAAAATGTGACTATTAGCAAGAGCACTTTGGCCGTTGTCTGTACGCTGACAATGGCGGTATTTTTAAGCGACCTTCTGATCTAACCCGTGATATCCCAACGAACCATTTTAGAACATTCAATTTTAGAACATAATCTTGTAGATAATAGATTATGATAACGTAACAATATTTATAAAATCAAAATAGAAAAGTAGATTATATAGCGCAATTATCGGGGATGTTGTAAAGAAAATTATATAAGATAACAACTATAAAGTATAGGTTTCAATAACTCGTATTTAACGTACGCAACAGTAATGTAAATAGTCTTTATTACTAACTACCAACCAATATTTTGAAAGAAAGACCAGCTCTATACCCTACAATTACACATCATAGATAGCAAAGTGCACCTACTAACTTCCGTCAAACTTTCACAGCCATTATATTGTATTATAAAAGAGTAAAAGAATCGCTCTAAAATAAACAATAACACAAATTGATGGCAATTAAATATTGTGTGACTTAATTTCCGATAATTATACCCCTGGAGATTAGAAAACTAACGAATCGTCGGGTGAATGATAAAATAAAATTTTTTTTAATATTTGTATCTAAAAGAAAAAGACCAGGGTAGCTAGCATAAAACAAATATATCAACTAAAAAGTAATATGTCTTTAATTCGTGCAATAGATATATTGTATACTTTGTATACTTCATACTTTAAGAAGAATTTACAGTGGATAAACTTCTTCTAATAAATAGATCAATGTTATTTACATTGATATGATCGGAAAAATACTTTTAGCGGGTAAATTCTAAACTAAATAAGCTCCTGCTTCAATTAAAATTTAAATTAAAATATGTATATAAGCTTATCAATTCAGATGTTCGAATAGACACTTTAAGCAGATAGCACTTAAAGTGGATAAGCTTCTTCTGTTAAGTGTGCAGTGGGTACAGTAGATAAATGGCTACTGTGCCTACTGTGCAAAGCTGCCAACTTTACTATCCAGAACCTACAAGTTGCTCAAAGTCAGGTTCTCCGAAGACTCTTCAAAGTGCCTTTTCAAAATACCTTGGAATAGCCCTGAAGTTATTCAGGCGAAAACCCACAGACTGCCATACTTAGCACTATCTGATTTCAGAATAATCTCTAGCCGCACGGGGCAGTACTCAGATCTTAGATCAGTCATCGAAAAATCACAAAAGTTTTGAGGAATACATAAATTAGTCAGTAAGATGGGTGGGACTCTGTAGAAACTCACCAGTTATCAAAGAGTAGAAGTGCCCAGATGTACTCACTCGGAAAAGACTCAACATGTACATGAACATGAATAATACAAAGATAGCTAGATAAATTTTAAGATATATATATATATCTATATAGAGTATAGAGAGGTTTCGATCAGTAGTGAATTACAACAACAAAAATCATATATTTCTATCTATCTATTGTAGTAATAATTATTTTATTATAGCTAAATAGTTGAACGATTGGAAAACGGATTATTGTGTAGGGTATGGGTTAGGTCTAATGTACTGCTTGTTACATTTACTTCGTTAAAAATGAATGGAGAAGTGATTGTACGCTTGTGGACTTAAACGAGTCTTTGAAGTTTGTTTTTTTTTGTTTTTCATTTACAAACAAAAAACTGCTCCAGCTGTTACAGTCTCCTTCCGGTTGTTGCAGCATTGTGCGTGGTGGTCTCGAATTTTGTTGCTCTCGAAGTGCAACCAGTTGCAACTGCAGTTGTTGCATTTCGGAATGTGGTAAGTAGTTCATTTATTGATATCGCACCTACATACAAATCGCTTCTACATATTTACTTGCAGTGGTTGTTGTGTTTGTTGTGTCTTTAATAGGTTTGTAAAACTATTTTTAAATTTATGTACTCGTACAAGCAAATAATGTACTTGTATATGCAATTTTTATTTCAAACATGAATACTTTATTGATTTTTATTTACAAAAAAAAAAAAATAAATAAATAAAAATAATATAAATGCTTTTCTGCTTTGATGTGCATTGCAATGAAATTATGAGATAAAACAAATAATAAACGAATAAAAAACAAATATTTTTATTTATTTTAATTAACAAAATAATAAATAAATTTCTTGTTAACTTTATTGCAGTTTCCTAATAAAATTTGCTTGAATGTGAATGCTTAATATTTGATGTTTTCACTCGCAGTTCCACAGGGTAAAGTCTCAGGACGGGACTTTACCCAGTGAACTTAAGCAGACACCATTGTTTACTGTCGTGTTGCATATCAGCAAGTTGAGCTTAAAAATTTTTTGATGAGTCATTGCAGCTCACACAATTGAATGTGCTTGTGTCTATTTCTTTCTTTATTGTTTTTTTTTTTAATCTATTATTTGTTGCTATTTATAGCAATGCCACATTCCTCAAGTGTTTTGCTTTATTATAGCAGCCTCAGTCATTCAAATGTTTAGATATTTTACTGCAAGCAGCACTCGCCACTCGTCACTCACCACTCGTCATTCGTTATGCGGCGTTCGAAATTCGGAATTCCTCTCTGCAATGCGCTCTCCAAGAAGCGCCCGGCAACACTTTATGGGGCGTTGTCTTCGGTCTACAATATTTTTAAATTGATTTATTGTTTTTCTCAGAAAATTGGCGTACCACCAGTGAATATGCACAGATGAACAAATATTGCAACAACACCTGCTTCAGCTGCTAATTATTGGAACAACACAACTAAAATCATTGACCAAATAGTGGTATCTAGTAGTTATCTGTCTTGCAAAGTAGGTCTTTTTGTTTGCAATTATGTATATTATACAATGTTTGAGTTGATTGTTTCTTCATGGCATAAAAAAAATACATTTTATAGCGACACTTCTTAGTTTCAAATAATCTTGTAAATATTTTTGCCTATCTAATAAAGGTGTATTTCAAAAAAAATTAAGATATAAGATAGTGTTAAATAAGATAGTTAGATAGTGTTCGAATTCTTCTTATTTCAACATAAAACAATATAATGTGTTTTACACATTACATACATACATGTGCATAAATACATACAAAAATTGTAATTTGCATATGATTTTTAATCTTAACACTTTTACATTATAAATTATTTGTGGTTATATTTTTGCATAATTTTTAATTCGACTACTAATTGCATAATTGCAATTGCATAAATCTAAGAAACCGCACAATTGCATGTACTTAAATCCCGAATTTAAAGACTGATGTCTTACAATTGACTGTTGTCAATTAAAAATTACAGGAAAAAAGATGGAACATTGTAAATCATAACAAAGTATCCAATTACTCCATAAAGATTGTTCAAATCTTTGCTATTTACTCTATTTCTTTTCCGCCATTTTGGAAGATATTCGGGGTTTACTATTATCAGGCATCTGTAACTAATGTTTAGGTACTAACTATATATATCTGTATCTAGTGTGTCCAAAAAGTTACTTATTTACCTTTATAATATTCATTCGTTAAATTACGAATTAAAAATTGTTTATAAATAATTCACTGTCTAGAAACAAAGAATAAAATATCTATATTGGGTATAATATGATACATTGGAATTGACTGTAATAAAATAACTATAGCTAGACAAAGTGCTGCAAGCCCAAGAATTATTTTCTAGACAAATTTGTTAAAGTATGACTAGCCAAGTAAAAAACGAAACAAAGATTTTACAGTATCACTAAATCAGGCCCTGAAAATTTGTGATTCCTCATTTAAAGACTCTAAAAACTATAAGAAGCTTTGGAGTATTATAAATGTTAAAAGACAAATTCTAGAACATATTTCATTTCCTCAAAAAAAAAATACATGTACAATGCAATATAATGAGAGTGGATATATTAAATCTTTTATATCACAATATATCATGGTTCCACCTTTTACTTCCGAAAGTCAAGTACAGTCAAAGGTATTTATTCGTTATAATAAGTAAATTCTAGAATAATTTTTTATTTCGTTAAAAAAATACAATTAGCATGTAGCATTTCGAAAGTTATTATTGTTATCATGAAGATGAGATATTGCATCGTTATTTTAACGCTTACTATACACCCTTCTTGCAGAGAGAATGTCTCATAACGTGCTATCTTTTCACAATAAATAGTAGTACTTCTCCTAATCTTTCAAATTTAAGTTCTTTTGCTAAGTAACCTTGCTAAGTAACTAAGACCTTCCTTTGTTTATACATAGCTCATGACAATTCTTCAGCACATGCTAGGTAGTCTCCTCTTCCTTCTTGCAAAATCTCTAAATTACATGGGAGACAATTCCATGCTTATTTAAGTCATACCACAATCAACATAATTCTGTTAGAATGTCACATTTAATTCTTAAATTATTTTTCGTTAAATTCATAAATTTGAATTGGCTTAAGTAAACAAAACAAATAAAATTGAAACATGAAAGTTGTAATTTAATTTAATTTAATTTAATTTAATTTATTTAAATTTATATATATAATGAAACTCGTGAACTTAAAAAATATCTACAAAAATTTTTTCTCTAAGTTCAGACATTTCTTACATTGACTTTGGTTATAGTATCTTATAAGCAATTTAGTATATAGTAAACATGATCGATTTTCCCGGTATAGTATTCTTTATTTGGTTTTCATTTTTATAATTTTTCTTTTAATAAGTAGGAAAATATTACTTTTTCCTAGGCCAATGAAGTGCTACGGCCTATGAACAAAAATTATGGAAGTTACACCTGAGTTACCACACCAGTTGGTATTGTATTCAATACCAACATACTTCGAACCTATAAAATCAACACATGAAAAATAGTCATGTGTTGATTTTCATTATATTCAGTTTTTTAAATACCCCATCTGATTTCTAGTAACTTACTTTCATCTCAAAGAATGCTGCTTAAGCTCTATTTTAAGTGTGTAAACTATCAGTATTCAGTTATGAGGTGCTAGTTTATCTTGTACTAGATACAGCTTCCCAATCCTTTTTGTTACTATGTTAGGTTCAGTCTTGATTTGTTTTTGAAATCATACTTTGATCCATTGACAATTTAGGGTGTTGTTTCAGAAGAATATCAAAGATGTTACGAATTTCGAAAAACTAGAGAAGTTAGTATAATACACTGTCATCTGTAGATCATTCCTTTTCGCTTAGAATTGAGCATAAATAAGAAAATGTTCTATAACTCCCATGAATTATTTGAACTATTTCCAGTTTGCTATATTCGTACTCGTTTGGAATAGGAAGGTGATTAAATCTAACATCCATATAGGCTATATATTATATGATAATATAATCAAAGATGGAATTGGGTCTACAATACTTTTACCAAATTAAGGATGCAGTACTTTGTTGAATTGACTTTCCATATCTTATCTACTTCACAGTTTATTCGTGCGAACATTTTTCCAATCTAGTATGTGTTGTAAAATATTCTATACACCTTCTTCTTTTACGATACCGTAAATTGAGCTACGCATTAGTTTAAAACCGATGTGCATTATTTCTGCACTGACCTATGATAAGAATTTAAATGGGCATTGCTTTTACTGTTCTTCTACAGCAATTATTCAGGAAAACAGATTCATGAAGTCGCTTGCTTGGACACGTTTTCTATGTGAACTGATAATGGTTGGCGTTAATTGCAATAAACGAAGACCGCCACAGTCACCATAAAACGACCACAAAGTGAAACTGAAGTGGGTTAACTTTATATGCACTGTCACGTTATAGGCACTCGAAAATATCTAAAACGCTTATCAGTTTATAAACATATTTTTTTTTGTTTATTTTTAAGTTGCACTTTTTAGCTTTTATTTTTCTTTTCATTCTTCTATAATTTATTATTTTTTGTGATTAATAAAAAGTAAATAATTTTTTCAATACTTTATACTCTTTTAGCATTAACTATTATTTAATAATTAATAATATTAATCTATTATTTAAAAAATAATATATTATGATCGTGTGCGAGTTCGAATAAATTGAGGTAAACTAAATTGAAATTTCCTAGGGATTTTTTGCGCTGCACTTATGTAAATATTTATTTATTTATTGGACTTTATTTATTTATTATTTACGGTTTAAAATTTTCAAATTTATTTTTTAAACATTATATAAAATTTTCACAGTAGTAACACCTAATTTACTCAATTTTTATATAATTTACCCTACTCGAAATTCTGGTAAATACCAACATTGCTGCCATACCGAGACAATTTACTATTTCCCTTAATTTACTCGAACTCGCACACAGCCTATATTAATTAAATATATTATTTTATATATTATTATTACATCACATTATAGTATATATATTATAATTATTGATTTATAATTTATATAATTTTTAATTAAATAAATAATATAGTTATTACTATAATTTTTAGGCTGTGTACTTATATAAATATTTATTTACTTATTTATTTATTGTTTTCAGTTAAAAGTTTTCAAATTTGTTTATTTATTTATTATTTAATTATTTATTACAAAGTATTCACAATGGTAACACCTAATTTACTCAATTTTTATATAATTTAACCCACTCGAAATTCTGGTAAATACCAACATTCGCAGCCATACTGACATAATTTACTATTTCCCTTAATTTACCATCAATTTACTCGAACTCGCATAATATTATATTTATATTTAATTTTGCAGTTTAGCTATAGCTTGCATAAAATTTTTTCACCACAATGCATTGTGAAATGATAAGTGCAGTTCCTATTAGAACTCAAGTTCCAAACGCAGCTTTTGTGTGGTGAATTCTTATTTGCAGTGCATAAATTCTGCAAAATCCACAAATGCAAAATTAAAATCTTGAATTTTTTAAAAGAGCGGAAGATATGCAAACAATGATGCAATATTCTGTTTACAATTAATGCCGTTGTTTTTTTGTTTTATTTACTCCGTTTTTTATGAATCATATTTTTTTGTTTTGTTGAATAAAATTTTTTTTTTATTTTGATTCGCCGCATGAAATGTACATCAACAAAACACATAAACATAAACAAGGTCGTCGTGCTCGACTATCGCGACAAAAGGCACGTAGCAACAAACTAAATTTGTAAACAAACCGAGAGTTGCCCTATGTTGTGGAAAATTTCATTTAAGAATTTTTGAAGATTGTTAAGGTGAAATTGTAATCAAAATTGTAAACAAAATTGTGTATTACCAGAATTGTGGAACATGTTTTCAAACACGTCTACCAACTGTAATTCTTATGAGGAAGTTGGGTAGTAAGATTTTTAATAATAATTCAAAATTCTAAATTTCTATATATTTCGATAAAGAAGTTGATAGAATTTAGAAAAACGTGTTTATTTTTTTTTTTTAAAAATTAGGTGAATTTCAAATAAATAATTTTTTTGAAATTTATTTGTTTACTCACAATAGCATTATCAATGAGTTTAATGTAATTTGATGATATTAATTATAATATTAAAAATTAGATGATATTTTTAATATTTTATTAAAATTTTGATGATATTTTTCATAGTATTAAAAATTTTATATTATAAAAAATATTTAATTTTATAGTATTAAAATTATTTTAATAAAATGAACGGTATTTAATTTAACTTTTATAATAATATGTTAACCAAGGTATTAATATATAGGTATATATTAATATACATGTATGCAAATATATTAATATACTTATACACATATATAATAAATTAATATATGTATGTCAAAAAAAAAATACAACATTTTTTGACTAAGTATACACTAGGGCACTCGCTAGTACCTACTCAGAATGAAAACTTTCAAACGGAAGTGGAATCGGATTGACACTTAAGAAGCACACCTTAAGAAAACTTTCAACCGACATTGCTCGAAAACCCATTGACTGGAATGTTCAAGAAAGCCGCTGGAAAGGACGCTCAACGCACATATGAAAGAGGTAGCTTGCTAAAGATATGGAACCAATACAAACGAACTGGGGTGGAGTGAAGAGATGATCGTCAGCCCTATGCTACACCCGGAAGTGACAGGAAACTATGTATATATATATATATATATATGCTAGGTTGACCAGGTGATTGGATTTTATGGAATTAGTATAGGTATTTCACTTTTTACATTTTCACATAAGCTAATACATAAGCTATGCTAAGCGCATTTGGAAGTTTTAGGATTAGTTTGAATTAGCAGACACGTCAAAAACTTCTAATAGAATTATAATATAAAATAAAATATTATAAAGTAATAATTATAAATGCACTTATACATCACGAAATAAAATATTTCACTAAATATGAATTTGTTAATTTTTAATTGCATTTATATGTAGCTGTCGTTTACACGTTCATTCAAATACTTTCGAAGTTTACAAATTTAATTAATTAAAAAAAACTTTAGATATTTTTTATTATTATTTATCCAATTATATTTACAACAGCCTTATTTATTAACTTTGTTTTTAAATAAAAATTTAATCACGACGCAATTAAGGTTTAGTAGAGGCATTAATTATTATTACCAAATCTTCCAATTACAATACTCTGTGGAAAAAGTAAAAAATCCTCAAAATTTAGCGAAATTGCTATAGAAAGTTATTATGTAACATAAATTAAAAATAAAAAAGTGTAAAAAGTGTGATACAAAAAATTTTCAAAATATCTAACAAAATAACATACAATTTGGTAGATATTTTAGTGCTTCAATGCATCAATTAAATGCATCATTAAATATATAATAACAACATCCTATTTAAAGAGTTTATTTACTTATGTAAATTTAGCTTATTTCATACAGTTTTTCTATCTGTTATAAGAATGATAGTTCAGTATCCGTTGATGGGGTATCGTCAATAACTATTCTTTCTATTAATATTGAGTGATTACTAAGTACTTGCAAATTCATTAAATGCTTAAAAATTTTATGTATAAGAATTTATAGTATTAAAATTCTTATACTAGAATTAGGATTATTTAAAAAAAAAAGGGTTTATCAGTTTAAAATATTTATTGTTCAATAAATTAACTGCTAAGATTCTATTGACAATTTTTCTGATAAACGAAACATTTTTATAATTTTAAATCAGTAAAAAATGAAAAACAATATAATCATTATAATTAGAAATGATAATGATTTACAACCTATGGGATCAATGGTGCTGCCCTTGAAGAAAGTCTCATTAATCCGATCTTAACTAATTAACGTTATTTATTTTGAAACAATTGCATTAATTCGATTTTAATTAATTTCCAATGTAATTCATGCCAGAACCGTTTTTGACAACAAGTTTAGATAGGAATAAGTTGTAGGTTTGAAGGTTGAATATACAAAAAAGATAATCTTTAAGTGTAAATGCATTTTAATATTAGATTTAAAAGATAATAATTAACAACATCATATTCATTTAAGAAATCAATAATTTATATATTTCAGCCTGGTAACCAATGAGTATTTTGGATTTTATTCAGAATGAAGTGTTTGAATTACTTTGGGGCCTTGAAATTGGTCCACGACTTTTCAAACTAATTCTATTGGACTTTTCTATTGATGTTATAAATTGCTGATAATAATCACCACACAGAAAAAATCAGGTTATTCAGGCTATTAAGGTTATTGACACTTCTATCAGCTGTTTCGTTGCCGTCGGATTACTCTTTTTCAGAAACATATGTCTATTTTATTCATGTTAACTAACTCATATATGCGATTATTGCAGCTTCAAATCAATTTCATCCAAGACTAGATTTTAGAGTTTTGGATTCCAGATTAAGAGAATTTATAGTTTTCTAACTACCTGAATATATATTTAGTAGGTTTTGGTAACAGCAGCGGTTTCCCTCCATATTTAAATAGCGTATAAGTAACGTTCTGTTACAATACCCGTAAACAAAGTTAAATGTTAAAATTCTTTTAGTCAATCTGCGTGGTTGATGAAATAGATTTTTGTTCATAAGACATATAATTTTCTTCCAAACTTGTTAGTTTACAGACTATGACAGAAGATTTTCTCAACTTTTCGAGTTTTGAGCATTCTCATAAAAAGTATTAGGTTATCTTTATTTTCTCAATTTCTTTGTAACCACATCAGTTATAGTTGAAGATTATATCTAATTTTTTGGTATGGGTGCCTACAACCTTTAAACATTGCCTCACGTTTTTCGATTCAAGCATTAATCAAGAGCATACGAGTTCTAGATTAATTGAACTAATAATCACCACATTAGTTAGGGTTTTCCACAACACATAATAATCTTCCATTTCTGTTTGCATAATAAAGTTAATGTTTTTCTATAGTCGTCTAAAGCGTTTAAGTATATTGCATTACTATTACTATTTTTATGTAATTTAAACTTTTGACTATAAGTTATAGAAAAATAAAAGTGTCGGGATATTGGTAGATCGGGTAACTATGACCACATTAGATATTTTATGAAATACTTCTTATTTAGAGCTATTAAACAAAAAAATCAAATATAAAAAATGATATTAAAATTTTATTACGATTTTGGTTGAAGAAGACATATATTAGTGCTCCATAATAATACATTTAAAATAGAATAGAATAATTAATAAAAATAATAATGAAAATCTGCAAACTTGTCGATATTTTTTATATCTTTCAATATTTGATTACGTACCAAACAAAGGAACAAAAGAGATGACGTCAATAATTATTTTAAAAAATGCTGGTAAATATAAATATATAACAAAAATGTACAGACCTCATTGAAAAGTAAACAAAATTTTGTGCTTTTAGAAATTAAAGAAATTCATATTTATTGCAAAAAAATAAATTTAAATTAATTTTGTATCAATTAAATAAAAACAAACTTTGTGCTTTAAAAAAAAACCCCTGAAATATCTTAGAGAAAA
>NC_051847.1:184064672-184184302 GCF_002237135.1 Teleopsis dalmanni
AACAATTTAAAAATTATAATAGTTGATTGCAATTTCCTTAAACTGTGATTGAAACATTTGTTTAAAATGTTTTGAGAAATCAGAAAAACGTATTAAAAACATGAAATTTTAACAATGATAATTTCGTGCAGCTTTGGCTCGTTCGGTTAATAAACGTCGTCCAGAAGATAAGCAGATCTGAGATCCACTACAGAATAATAACATATCAATGGTAGCAAAATTACCAGATCCACTACAGAATAATGACATATCAATGGTAGCGAAATTACCATTATTTTGCCAATAGCATTGAGTAAAGGTGTTAGTTACGAACAATTCCAGAAGATAACAAAAGATAAATGGAGTTAATAAACGAGCTAGTTATTTACTTCATATTTGATATATTCAAAATTCTAACCATGACACTTGCAGTTCAATGATTCTATGTGATCTTATTAAACCAACGAATATTTCTAAAGACGACTGTTGATGAGTATAACTCTCAAAACAACTGTATAACCAGCAAAAAAACAAATAATAAAATTAAATTTTGTTGTAATTCGCTACTTTTTAAAAACTCCAATAATTATTTTTATTATTAAATATTTATTCATATGTTTTTATTAGTAATTACACATTGCGAATGAATTTAATAACATTACTGTTTCCAATTTAAAATGCACTATTCCTTATCATGCATACTCTGGTCTTCATATTGACATTTAAAACTATCACCTTTCTACAAACTAAAAATTCAGAAGCCATTTTCGGATTTAAAGAAAATTTATAAATTTGTTAAACTTTTGCAATTCACTAATATCATTTAAAAAGTATCAACAGTATTAACAGTATTAAATATAATATAAATATAATGAATCCACAGATAATACAATTTTTTATCTTTTCCTTGGAAGCATTATAAGCTATAAATCTTCATCAAAAAATTGTTTTTAATACTTCAATTATACTAATTTCTAATGGAAACAATCTAAATATCTGGAATTTAAAAAAGTCTATTCTTATACTGATTATCATACATTTCAAATTTCTCCAATGCACTCAAAACAAGTATTCTTGAAACTTACTTTTATGGAAAAAGGTATTCTTAAGTTCTGCAAATGTTGTGAGTGTTGTCAGTAGCATTACTATCCCCTAGCAATGCTACCTAATTCATTTTCTAGTTACTAAAACATTAACATTGGAAGCACAAACAAAATAATTGATCATCTCTTTCAGAGCTAAAATATGAATGACTGTCAGTTAAGAAGAATATGTTCGTATAAGAACAATCTTCAACTAATTAAAACGCAATATTATATTATACTTAATATTACTAATCTATATTAGAGCATACTCTATAAACACTTATTGCCTCCAAAATAATATAAGATTTTTATTTAATAATATTTTTTTGCACTACTCTCAATCAGAGCAGGCAAAATAGTTAAAAGCCCTGAGTTTGTATTACTATGGGACGACAGCTTCGACTTCGAAACAGCCCTAACCAAAGCAAAATAGTTTTAAGTATTTTGGCCAACAATTTCTATTGGTATTATATTTTTTATTATATTATTAATAAATTCATTAATTATTTTTCAAATATTGAAACGACCCTCTATACTGTTGTATTAAACTGTTTCGAAATTAAAGAAGCATAAGATCCTCTACAGGTATGATTTTAGTGACTCCGGATAAGAGTAGGTAATCCTTTAAATAACAAGGATTAAAGGAACCTTTAATAAAAATCCTCTTTTTTTTTTAAATTATTTTTGAATTTTTAAACTATGCTGCAGATGCGCTATATAGTGTCTAAGCGGGGGTATAAAGAATTTTTCTCATCTTTCTCACAGTTGCGGCAAGAATCGTAGAAGAGAATATTCAATCTGCTGCCATAGTTTTTTAACAGACAATGACACAGCAAAAACTTTGTAAGATATCTGTCTGTGATATTTCAATAATATCGCTTGATTTTTTTTTAAATTTTTTAAATGTTTGTTTAAATATCTGCATCATATATTTAATTGTTTCATACAAGAAAAACTAACAATTGCTTATTGTGGTTAATAATATTAATATAATAACTACGATCGGTTTATGAAATTATATATAACATTAGCATGACTTTCTCAGCATTACGTTCCTAGATTAGGTTCTATACATAAGAAAGAACAAATCATGCAACAAATAATGCCTCTACGAATAGAATAGTTTTGAGATTTAACAATTAAAAATAAAAAATATTTAATTAATTAATTAATTCAATATATTCTACAGCTGGTTTATGAATTTCGTTCTAATATATAAATACAGCAAGTAAAAATTTGTTAATAAACAAAAACTCCCAGCAAAAATATGCGAACAAAAAAAGTCAGTACGGCTTTTGGATCAGTTGGTTTAAGTGCGCTGATTTCCTGAGCTTCACATTTTGGCAGGACCCGAGTTCGGAATTCCTGGTACTTGCAGTTTCAAAAATAATTATTTACGAATAAATAAATAGAATTCTTTCCAAGACCAGTGAAGATGGGTATTTGGCAATACTCGAAACAGCTGTATGGTGAGCCATAAATTCAATTAATTAAAATAATATAAAAAATAAAATTTTTGTTGTTGTATTCCACTACTGTTCGAAAAACCTCTTTATGAAATATAATAAGTTTCTATTAAAATATAATAGTCACTTTCGTCTGGAAAATTTGACGTTAAATTACAACTTATATTCACAAAATATTGGTCTCGCCCGTGCGACTACTGGAGTAACATTAGCATGACTTTCTCAGCATTACGTTCCTAGATTAGGTTCTATACCTAAGAAAGAACGAATCATGCAACAAATAATGCCTCTACAAAAAGAATAGTATTGAAATTTAACAATTAAAAATATAAAAAAAAATATATTTAATTAATTAATTTAATTATTCTACAGCTGGTTTATGATTTCGTTCTAATATAAACACAGCAAGTAAAATTGTTAATAAGAATTTTCATAGTAATAGTAGCAAAACTCCAGAAAAATATGCGAAGAAAAAAGTCAAGTACTGCTTTGGATCAGTTGGTTAAGATGCGCTGATTCTGAGTTTCACATTTGGCAGGACCCGAGTTCGATTCCTGGTACTTGCAGTCTCAAAAATAATTATTTACGAATAATTAAATACAAGAATTATTCCCAAGACCACTGATGAAGGGTATTTGGCAATACTCGAAACAGCTGTATGGTCAGCCAAAAATTCAATTAATTAAAATAATTTAAAAAATAAATTTTTGTTGTTGTTTCACTTCTGTTCGAAAACCTCTTTATATAACATTTATTTAACTGTTTTTTGTAGAGTGCGTAAGAAAATATATATATAAATAATAACAAAAACAATTTATTTTAATTATTAAAAGCAAATGTTAATAACTTTAAGCAAATATTTACAATGCATTTAGTCATAAGTAAATAATTTATTTATAATTACTTAAATTGTATTGCTGTTATTATTATTGTTTTTATATAAATTTATTCAAGTTATTTAAATTTCAGACATGTCTGATAGAAATCCATTAAAGTAATGAGACGAAAATAATATTTATAATTAAGATGCAGTTGCGGTAGAAAATTCATTATTTTATATTAAATAAGTCATCACATTATTTAGTAGCTCGTCATCGTATGAAAATAGTTGACTTGAATATTTTATACTAAATATACACACAAATTTGTATGTAAGTTTGTATATAATTTATTAAAATTACTTTAAAGAAATTTGCACAGAAAAGTAATTAAAGTGTTTGAGTAAACATTAATTAAAATAAAGCTTAGTTCACACGAAATTCAAGCTTAAATGAACAAATATAAAAAAAAAATCAAGAAAATTTCAAAAAAACTGCATACTTTAAATGAAAACAAACTTGTACGTGTGAATATATGCGCTGGCCGTGTATAGTCGCGTATTTCCCTTGAAATCCAATTCTTTAGCCGTGCAACCAATTATGAGCAGTGGCAACCAAAAATAACTCAAGTGCAATTCAGGGTTAATAACGAAAAAAACCGCATGCAAAATTATACTTCATAAAATATCAAGTTTACAGGAAAATGTTTGCATAAATTTAGTTGGTCATTACTAAAACAGAATAACGCTATTCTTTGTACTCGTAATTCTTAATACCTAGTACGAGTATATGTTTATTTTCTTTTTAACTGTAAAAGATCATTAGTTAATAAACTCTAATGATTTTGAAGTTTGTATTAAGTATATCTTATAAATGAAGATAACATATAACAAACATAATAAGCATGATATTTGTTATTGTTTTTACTATACAATTTCTCTAGAACAAATTTTATAGATTTATAGAAAGATTAGAGTAAGTGACAGCGGGATTCTACTATGTCTGCTTTGAAAGGATAGCGTAAATCAAGACTCTCAAGGCCTTTTCTATTGGTAAGTCTGGATTCAATCTAGATTTACTCCCGATTTTACTTGTTTTTCAATCGAACATTTTCAGAGTAATCTAACATTTTTATAGTACTATTAAATTAGATTAGATTTAAAAACGGGTTGGGAACTTGTCACCACATCACTGCATGCTATGAAGATTATTCTGACTTACCCACTTTAGTTCCATAGACAAGTAGCAGTTAAGAATGCCATTATGTCCTTTCGTGAGATATTGCCTAATTCCATTATAAGTGGATAGGCAGTGAATAAGTACCGAAGACTAGTCTGGTGAGACTATGACAGTGACACAAAATATTTCCTCTTCTTTGCAACAAACTGTGCAGTTATAGTCTCTAGTAATACCTAGGTCAGATAGATGCTTTTTAACTCCGCAATGCCCAGTCAGAAACAAGTTGGATGCCACTAGTTCTGGCTTTCGATCGATACAGTATGGAGTCTTTAGCCTGTCTGCGGGTAATTGTATTATCCCAATCAGTCTGTGCTGCTCTTTTCAGTCTAAGTAGTACTATTAGTGGACATTTATATTTTTCATAAACACATATATCGAATCAAATCAGACTTCATTTGTCAAATCATATTTCAGTGTAATATTACTACTCTGGCAAAATATATAGAGTGTTATTAATTAATCTCGAAGTGCTCTAAATTTCGCTCAAGATTTACCAATCGAAAATAAAAATTGCACTAAAATGGAATCTCGATTGAAAAAGTTACCTCAGATTTACTAATCGAAAACGACACAAAAGTCTAGATGACCGCAATTGATTGATATCAGTTTGCCTCACACCGTTTGTAGTGCCGATAATGATAATGAAGTTGAGAAGCGTTTGACTCTCACTTTGAGTACTAGCCCTACATGCTGGACAGTATCAAATACTTGTAAAACTGTGCTTCAGAAATAAATGTGTTTATTGTTATCAATTCATTAAGTCTTCAGGGGATCACGATTTCAATTATTTGATTTTTAATTAATATATATGTATATTATATATACATTATCCACTTTTGATTGATGTGTTATACAATGTGGCGTATTCTTTACATCTGCTTGTAGATACTAAGATCAAAATAAATTTAATAAAAAATTATATTTTTAATAATAATAAAATTAGTATTATGTTCAGTGATAATTTCAATACGGAAGGACACTGAACAACAAGAAATTAAATATCTAGAAAAATATTTTAAAACAGTTAAAATATCCTTGTCTACTGAAATTCAAAATAACTTTTAATCATCGATCTCTTATAATAAATAATAGATAATTGAGAATTGATTATAGATTATAGCTTATGGATTACAGATTATAGATTATAGATTATAGATTATATATTATAGATTATAGATTATAGATTATAGATTATAGATTATAGATTATAGATTATAGATTATAGATTATAGATTATAGATTATAGATTATAGATTATAGATTATAGATTATATATTATATATTATAGATTATATATTATAGATAATAGATATATAGATTATAGCTTATGGATTACAGATTATAGATTATAGATTATAGATTATATATTATAGATTATAGATTATAGATTATAGATTATAGATTATAGATTATAGATTATAGATTATAGATTATAGATTATAGATTATAGATTATAGATTATAGATTATAGATTATATATTATATATTATAGATTATATATTATAGATAATAGATAATAAGACAATAAGTCTAACTGTAAAAATTTTGATTTTCAATCTTCTCTGTAAAATATGTAATAGGGACACATGTATATTGTAGAAGTTTCAGTTCTTCCTTGGGCTTTAAGTTGCTCTATTATTTTTATGGCATAGCTAAACACTCTTTTTCCACTGTCATTAATTTTTTTGTTGTGTTTCTCTTGGAATTCATATTCAAATTGGTAATATACTATATTGTATACTTTTGTTTTCCGACACTGTTTGTAAAATATCTCTAATGAATCATACGCTATCTATCCCAATATTATGATTCGACTAGGATTTTGCTGATTTTTTCTTTGTATACTCGTAGCATTTAGAAACTATCACTAAATTATGCCTATTTTGCGTTTTTACTTGGGTTCAGTTGGTTATTAACTAATATTGAGACGAGTGCCGCAGACTTCATTCTTACTGAAAAGAGAAAATATATGTTAAAGTTCTCCTTTAACAAAATAGTTTCAATTGAGTATGTTTTGGTTTTATGTTATTATTTCTATCCATATGCAGAAAAAATTAAATATAAATCAGTTTTCTAAATAACATCGCTCACTCACGTTGTAATTACCTGATTGAATACAATTTGGCATCATATTATAATGTATGCGTGTATTTTTTTCAACAATTTTACAATTCTTAAGAATAGAATAATAATTTCTACGCTTAATTACATATCATATATACTTAACTTGTGAAGAGGCGGTACATAACAAATATGGGAATAATGTTCACTATACGAGCATTTACGGTTAAATAACATGGGAATGCCTTTTTCACAACTAACAAAAATATTTCTAAACTAATTATGAAATTTTAAAAGCATAAAAGACCTTGACTAAATTTAATGTGTGTCACTAAAATGAAATCCATGCAGATTTACGTTAACAAACGTAACCGAAACCCATGACGATTATCTGCCTTTTACTCGATGTGTTCCATTTTAACTGTATAACAAATTGAGCAACTCAAAGGGGGCAGAGATCAGCAACAGCAGTAGAAAACATATCTGAACAAACCATGTATATATAAAAATCATTCTGAACTATGTGTACACCACTGCTTTATTTAGGGGTCAACAGGTGAACCTATTAGGCGCTTTCAACACATTTCATATCGCACATTGCACGAGTCGTACGAGTAACGACTGAAAGAGAACCAAAATTGCTTACCATATATCCATAGAAAATCATATACATATAGCCAACTACATAACAAAGTAGGTTGCTAATACAAATATTTTTATTTTATTAAGTATTATTATTTTTTACGCATACTTACACTAAACAAAATTTGAAACAAAATATATTCATTAATAAAATGTTGCAATAAAAAAATAAAATAGATATAACAACAAAAAGATTGTTAACCCACCGAATTCGTGCGGCAGAGCGTGTAATTTTTTATCTGCTGTATTAAAAATATTTATTAGATTTTGTGCGCAATACAACCAACCACAGAGCTAAAAAATGAAATGGAAATTAAAATATCTTTTGTTTTATTGTTTCTGAGCAGCAGCTGATATCTTTGTGACTCACATTTCAGCACAAATCTGGCACATGTTTGACGTGCAACTTTGAAATACCTGCATAATAAAAAGTGAAATAAAAACAATTAATTTATTAACTTTAGAATTTTATGGTGGCTTATAAATAAATTTTACTAGAAGTACAAATAATTTAATGAATAATTTTATACTTGAAAAGTAATTGATAGGTAATGCGTGCTTATTTTATTAACAAATAATGTACAAGCCATTTAAAACAAGCTTTCAAAAAATTGTTTAATAATTATTTATAAAATTGTTTATACTTAATTTAACTCACAGAAGAAGTATGAGTATATAAAAACATTTTTATTTAAATTTTTAATTTGTTGATTTGAGAATTTTATCATAATTACTTTATTTAATTCTTAATAGTTTTTCTCTTACTTTAATTTATTATTTTTGATAAATTCTCTCTGATAATTATTTTTTCTATTAGTTTTGTATTAAGTAGTTTTAGAATTTTAAATTTTATTATGTTGTGAATAAATAAATTAATTAAAATAATAATTTTTACCCTTCAAAATCAATAATTCTACAAGAATGAACATGATTTTATTTTATATCTATATGCCAGATTATAATTATTATATTGAAAAGTATGAGTATATAAAAATATTGTTATTTCAATTTTAATTTGTTAATTTTAGAATTTTATCATAATTACTTTATTTAATTCTTAATAGTTTTTTTCTTACTTTAATTTATTATTTTTGATAAATTCTCTCTGATAATTATTTTGCTATTAGTTTTGTATTAAATAGTTTTACAATTTTAAATTTTATTATGCTGTGAATAAATAAATTAATTAAAATAATAATTTTTACCCTACAAACTCAATAATTGTTCAGAAATGAAAATGATTTTATTTTATATCTATATGCCAGATTATAATTATTATATTGAAAAATTTAATATTATATATATTAAATACTTTAAGCATGTAGAACTTACAACAACGCATTTAAAAGGTGCTGCAGATATATTCACGAATGAACAAAGATATTCTACTTTATTTATATAATCTATTTTATATGAAACTTACTAAAAATTGTATAATATATTAGTTTACAGTTATTATTAAATATTTTATAAAGAGGTTTTTCGAACAGTAGTGAACTACCATAACAAAAATGTATTTTATATTATTTTAATTAATAGAATTTTGGCTGACCATACAGCTCTTTCGAGTATTGCCAAATACCCATTAATTGTGGATTTGTTATTCTTATATATAATTATTCGTAAATAATTTTTTGAGACTGCAAGTAGCAGGGATAGTGCCCTGCCAAAATTTGAAGCTTAAAGTCAGCGCTCTTTAACCAACTGACCCAAAACCGTACTTAACTTTTATGCTCCCACATTTTTTGGAATTTTGTTAGGCGCTATTAAAGTTTTTATTAACAAATTCATGAACCAGCAGTAGAATAATTGAATTATTTAATTTATTAATTTCATTTTTATTTTGAATTGTTAAATTTCAATACCATTCTGTTTGTAGAGGCATATTGAGAACGTAATACTGAGAAAGTCCATTAAGACCATTAAGTATTTTCGAAAGAAATAGATAGCATAATGTTAACTTTTAAATTAAATTAAATTTTGAACTATTATAAATTTAAAAAAAAAAGAATTTATATTATATTGAATTTTATCTCATATTAAATCATTTTACATTAATAAATGCCTAGCAGAATATTCAATGATAAACATGTTTTCTTTTTTACCCTTGACTGTTATGGTTTAATTCTTAAAATTGTTAACAAAGGAAAAACAGAAACAGAATCATAAAATATCTTTTACTTAAAAAATATTGGTTTAGTTTAATATATTACCATACATAACATGCCGTATTTAATTAGGGTAGTTAAACATTTTTGAATATTGTAAAAAGACTTTTAATAGTAATTAAGAAAAATATCCTGAGAGTCAAGATTTTCCGAGAAAAATAATTATCCTCAGAAAATAATATATAACCTTGCACTTTTTAAAATGAACGTTTTTTATATTTAATGTAATAAAAATATAGTTCACTAAAATATCTAATATTAACAATAATATGCATAAAAACTTTTCAACCCCTAATTTAGTTAAGATAGTTTTAAGAGAGAATAGTATTTAAGCAGCAGTATTTTCTAAATAAAATTAGTATCAACTGAATACTGAATTAAAAACCATATTCGCTTTTCATTAGTTTATTAACATTAAAAACGTCCAACATCGCAGAGCACAACACAACAACCACATTATATTAAATCTCGCATGATACAACAAAAGTATCGAATAGCATCGATTCAGTTTTGTAGGAATGTTATAGACCTATTAATGCTCAACTCTATGTTAATGTGAAAAATTTGATTCAAAATATAAACCATCGATTTTCAATTGTCCTCTATCCGAAATACCTAGAGGTGCCAAAAGCCTCCTGTTGAGTCTATTTATCAATAACAACAGAACTACGTAAGAACTTTTCAAAGACCCCAAATGAAGATACCACAAATGAAGGCAATTCCACCACCACCAACTAATATTAGTAAACCAACATACCCAACTGGAGCTGGTTTAAATGGTGTTCGAGTGCAGAAAAGACCAATACTAACAAAAAAAACCGTGACATCTATCACTCAAAAAGTTAATTCATATCGAACAAATGATGATACATCGCTGCCACCACCATCTATCAAAATGCCAATTTCTTCAACAAGTGCAGAACCTCCAGTAAAAAAGAAGAGAAAACGTGCAGGGAAACAATTCCAGAAGAGAAAAACATTTGCGATCTTGTATCAACAATTGAATACTCAAACAATTAAAGAAGATAGTCTGGTAATTCAGAAAAAAATAAGATATCTCAGAAACAATAGAGATATATATACTGATACAATGCTGCCATTGCTGCCACCACTAATGGAAACGTCAATTTCTTTATCAAGAAGAAATTCAGAACCTACAGTAAAAAAGAAGAAACAACAGGCAGGGAAGCAATTTCAGGTTGGCAATAAAGAGAAAAATAAAAGAGCTTAGAAACAATAAGGATATATGATTGAACAACCACTTTGTTCACCAAGTTCAGAACCTCCATAAAAAAAGAAATAACTGACAGGGAAGCAATTCCAGAGGAGTATTTGTTCTCCTGTATCAACAATTGAATATTCAAACAAATAAAGAAGATAGGCTGGTAATTAAGAAAAAGTAGATATGTATTTAAATAAAAAAATAAATAAAATTATTTACAAAAAGAAAATGGAAATTTTTAAAATGTACGTTACTCAAGTAATCGCAAACAGACTTACTAAAAGATCAAGATTCTACAAATTATCTAGAAGAACGACTTGTACGACTTGCTAAAGAAATAAAAAATAGAAATTTGGAGTATATATTAGAATAAACATGGAAGAGTCGACTCGCAGTAATCCTGACACTCATAATATTAGATATTATATTAGATATTATTACTAACAATAGAAAAATACTACAGCAATCTAAAATTACGATTAGAACAATTAAATTCCGAACAAACTAGTCGTCTATAGGAAAAATATAAGATTTATTGATGAGATAACAAGGTTACTAATAACGAAATAAATCAATCCATTACTTAAGTAAAGCCATCCAATATTCAAATGAATCAACCCAGCGTGCAAAGACAAATTAATTAAAATCAGTATCAACTGAAATTGATATGATATAGCTACGAAGTGATTATCATTAGTCATCGTCGCTCTGACTTCACCGTTTACTTTCGATTTAATTTATTTTAATTATTCGCAATTATTGCATCACCTGTTTATTTCTTATTGGTATTTACTTCTCAAAACAAATTAATCGCGGTTTACCGAAAAATTTATCACTTAACAATTATGCATTAATGTTTCAATAAAAATTTTATTTCTGTTATACTATTTCGATGATCAAAATTAAATATTTATTAATTTTAAATTATACGATTTGAATCTTTGAGTAGTACTAAAACCTGTGCATGATTTATTATACTTATGAGTTTGGTGTCAATCAATGATGAGTTTAAAAAATGTCGTCCTCGTTCACATTGTTATTGCCGGATGTACAATATATATAAATATATACATAAAAAAAATAAAAATTATTCAAACGTAAATTAAATATCAAAACGATTGTTTCGAAAGAACTTCATTATCCATCCATTTCCTAAGAGCACCTAAAAACTTAAAGATATAAATCTTTTGTACCTTCTTTAAACATAAGCCCCTACTAACTTACTTACTTTTTAACTCACCAAACGTTTCGATGCGTAAAACTAAAATATGATTTTAGTAAAGTTATTTACCAACGTTCTGGCACCTTATCTAATCCTTCAAAAAACCTCTTTTTAAAATATCTATATAACATTCAATATATAAAGCCACTAAACTTACATCGAGTTAACAATTTTTGTTTGATTTTAAATAATCCATATTTATTAATATACTCTATTGTTATCATATTGAGACACAAATAAAACTTATTTATTTTACAAACATTCGTAATAATTGATAAACTATAATTATTGTAGGATAAGATATAATAGGAAAACATAAATGTTTATTTAGATGTATTTAAATGTCTTCATCCCTTCCTTGAGGCGGATTACTTGTAGTATCTATTGTTATCAGATCTATTTTTATCAGATACATATTCATCACAAATTTTTCTGCCTTCATTAAATTTTTCTTTATCAATTATAACTGTTTCTGCACTAATAATTTATTATGGAAAAGCAGAGACAAACGACCTCTTTTAGAATTACCGCCTCTGTTCTACTTTATGAGATGTAACATAGTATCGACTGCATTCTTGCTTTGTGAATACATATTTTCGCTATTACTTTTTAGATACAAATGATATATACACATGATATATATGATAGATATGTATATATATATATAGATATATATATATATCCAATATAATCATGTTAGATTTGCCACTATATCTATGTTAAAGAGTTCATTCATTATTTAATACTTTCTCAATTTTTTTCTCATATTTGAAGTTCATTTATAAAAGTTAAGCAACAACTTTGAAAATGTTTACACAGACATTTTCTATAAAAATATTTTTCATATTACTTTTTATTTATTTTTAATGCTGTTAATAGCCTTAAAACTTTTTAGAAGTTTGAACAGATATTTTTGTGAAATTCTTTTTTTAAATTATTTTTTTTATTATTTTGAAATGAAATAAGTTAGTTAACAGTACTAACTATTTTTATTTAGCAATAAATTAGTTTAGTTCTTTATTTACAATATTTTTTATTTTTCTTTTTCGTCTATGCTAATAACTAAAGGTATTTTATTTTTTGGTGCTATTAACTGGAACTTTGTTATATACCATATTATGCTGCATACACTCAAGATGAGTTAAATTCTGACAGCAGGTTTGAGTAAAATATGAAAGTCTACTTCATAATTTATTTTTTAAATTGTGTTTCATTGAAACATAAAAATAACTACAATTACATTTTGTAATAAAGCTATTTTCAACATCTGACTTTTAGGTTTTTTTTACTGTGCTGTCTTCGATAGATTATAGCAGATTATAACAGATACTTTATGATGGTTTTCTTGTTAAAGCTTCCGACAAAATATTCAAACATAAATTTAAAGTAAGTTTTTGTTTTCTACACTAGCTAACACTAACTAAACTTGATTTATGAAAGAAGTAATAAATTACAAAAGAAAAATAACGATTTAAAACTAGAAAAATAAGTTATGAATGATGGAGCTATTCATCTCTTCAATAAATTCAATTTGATATTCTTTTAAAACTTAAATTATTTAATTGCATTAATTTTTAATTTCATGTACCGAAAACTTTTACTTTTTAAAAGGAATTGCTATTATAGAAATTAATTAGGTCAATGTACATAAACTTCAAAACAAAACTATTTAATAATATATTAATAATTTAATAAAAAAAAAACTAGAAATCTGTGTAAAAATAATAAAAAAAATTCTCAGGAAACCTGCTCAAATACAGATCAATTCAGATTAATAATTAATTCAACTCAACTAAGAAAAAACCCTATAAATAATTTTACACGCTGATCGTTGCGGCAGTGCTCAATAGGTCAATTAAAGTACACGAAGAAAAAGTCTATAAACATTAAATGACCAAACAATCATAATTTACCAAGCAACTTTCACGCAACAAAGCGATTTTAATTCATAAAAAGTTGAAAAATTAAGTTGAAAAAAAAATAAAAATCGAAAATCGGCTAAAATGAAATAGAATGAGCAATGTAAATATTAATTTAAACGCTTATAAAAGACCGGTTCCAATGTGAGAGATCCGAAGACATGAAGTAATGAATAAAATATTTTCAAAAGAATTCCAATTCACAGGTATTTGTTAAATAAAAATGTAAAATATTGAAATTGAATTCTTAAATATTCCGTCTCAATCTAGTAATAAAGAAATGAAAAAAATAAAACAAGAAATTAAGAACAAGAGACCCAACCCATCGGGATTTTTTATGCATCAGCAAAGCTAATTTGCACTAAAGCCGCATATATTATATTGGAAAAAAAATACTTAAATATTAAATAAAAAATATAATGAAATAAAATTAGTGGCTTTAAAATTGATCAGCAGTCAGTGGAATGTCGGTCAAACTTGTTACTTGTGAAATGACTAAGATTTACCTAACATACGGAATACTTAACATCAAAAACCAAGAAAAAGTTGAACTTTTTATTGCCAATGGCAAGTAACTCGACACCAACACCAGGCGTTTTAACTACAGGAAATAATTTGAAGAAAATAATTTGCATTTTTTTTTACTACAGCTTATTTAAGAGTTAAATAGCTAAGATTTTTTCTAATTTATTTCAATTTCTAAAATGAATTCATAATTTACAAAATAAAGATAAAAATGTTATTTTAAGAACATAATTCTGGGGAGTGCTCGGCACTGATGTACAAGCGAAAGAAACACCTTGGAAGGTATTTCATAGATCATAAGGATTCAAGACTAGGAACGATAGGCTCTACACTGACTTTCATTAAAGAAATCGGACTTAGAGAAACACTCTAATTCGACTAAGGGACACAATAGATCTATTAGATCACAGTGCACGATCCCTTTTTTTAATAATAATAGATATGTATTAGAATAGCACAAATAGCATAAGTTCAATTCACAAGTTATTGGTAAGTTATTTATGTACTTCAGTAAAATCCTTAAAAATTTCATGGTTTCGTTAGTGGTTAAGCAAGAGATACTTTTTTAAATTAATATTTTTAGAAAATAATTACTATCAATAAATATATATCTTAATAAATCTTCAGAATTATTAAAAAAATGCTACGGTATATAGCAACGGACTTCAAAAACATATATTTAACAGCGAAGAATCTTGAAATTGAACCGGTTTTTAAAACCAAAACCCTTAGATTTATAAAACGCTAGAACTATCTGCGACGCACAGTGTGCCAAAACAAAAATTAATCTATCAATATCTCTACTTATCATTATATCTAAAAACACATAATCTGTTGTTTCTTATGTCTTGTGATTTTCAAATACATACAGAATTAAATGGAATTAATTTTGCTTTTGGTATAAATTTATTTTTATGATTAGAGATTACTTTATAATTAGATTACCTTCTTCATTCTTTACCATTGTTTATTTTTATTTTGTTCATATGGGTCTTGTTAAAATATAGGTGGCGCTATAATAATATTACCCATACCGCTGGTAAGGCAGAAATCGGCACTCACGGTAGTTTCACTTAGATAAATTTATCCTTTCTATGCCTTTAAACGTTAAAAAGCTCACAGTTTCGTTCCGCTTCTTGCAGTATTAGAAAAATTATCCAGGCTTCTTCATTGTATAAATCGCATTATCTTTTAAAGTGAGCTCGTGTTTTCATCCACATTATCGAATGTACGATTTATTCTTCTGTATAAAAAACTAATTCTACAAAAACTTCTTTTAAAATTGCTAAAATTTTTCACATAGGTATATGTAGAATTCGAAGAACACACGTTTCTGAACTTATATTACCTCTATGTGAGGAACATGCGTATATAGACTTTGAAAAATCCAAAATAAACTTTTATTTTTATGAAATTTAATTTCACTTAAATTAACTACACATAAATATTTTATTTCATAATAACAATAATAATATATTAAAAATTAAAACGATTAATAAAATTATATCTCTCAAAAATCATTCATATACTTAAAAACTGTTCTCCATACTATACACTTAGTCCTATCAATAAAAATAAGTACATTAATATCATGATATGAGATCTTCTGTCAAAGTATCACTAATAATGTGGCAAATTTATACTCATATTTAAATAACTGTAATTTACATGTCCAATTTCGAGTCAAGCTCGGTTGCATATCTGCCAACGCTAAGCGTTTAATATCGCTAATAACTCCCTCTCAGTCAAAAACCTTTCTGAAACGAATTTATGAGTTTAAATTTTATAGTTATGCATTTTTTCTTTGTTTATTTTTTGTGAAAGAATGTTGCCCCATTTATGTGTGGACGGCAGTTGAATAAAAATTTCACTTTCTCATTGCATCTCGAGCGACGCAATGCCATCAGCAACTGCATATACGACTCCATCTATCAACTCCATGAACTGCATCAACAGTAACAGCAACAGCAACAAACAACGGCTTCAATAACGGCAACATACACGATAACAGCAGAAATAGCTGCAGCAGTGCTGAATTCAATTGAATTTCCCGCGCATTGGAATGTTGCTGTGACTGCTGTTGTTGTTATTGTTGCTGCTGCTGCTGTTAGTGCCACCAATGTTGCCGGTTGTCGTACCTGTTTTAATATTGCCAGCCAACAACAAGTGTTTTCAGCGCCAACCTGAAAATCTTCTACTAAGCGGCTCAAGTACTTGACTTAAAGGTAAAAGTAGGTTCAACATTGGGCTTTGTGTCAGTAGAGTTTGAATTCAATAATTTTTTTTTTTTTGGTTTTTAAAAAGTTCATATAAATATTATACAAACAAAAATTCATATAAGTAAAATTAAAAAAAAAAATATAAGAAAAATATTTTATTAAAAATTTTAATGATAATTTATATCGGTTAACGCATTAATTTCTTTTTTTTTTTATTTTATAAATGTGAGAACTAAATTTTTGATTAAATCTTAAAACGTTTTAATAATAAAAAAAATAAATAACAAAATGTATGTTGTTAATTTTTATAAGTAAAAGTTTTAAGATGCACGTAAATACAATATTACCGACAAAAAGATAAATTCGCTTTTAAAATCTAAGCGCGAAACTTTTTTATGGAATGCAGTATCAGATTAAAACAGGTATCCAATCATTTTTTTCGGCTTAAATTAGTTTTACTTAAATGAAGAAAAATTTAATTATTAGTAAATAAAATTATATTAAATAAATTCTGGTAAAAAAAGTCAGTTATAACGCAAAACTCCTTTTGAGAAGTGAATAACTTGTCAATTATAAGTACCCAATTATTTTTTTGGCTTAAATTAGTTTTACTTAAATGAAGAAATATTTAATTATAAGTAATTAAAATTATATTTAATAAATTTTTGCAAAAAAAAAACTTAACTATAGCGCAAAACTCCTTTTGAGAAGTGAATGACTTCCCAATTATAAGCCGTAAAATGTAAAGAAATACTAAAAAATAATTTATTCATAATTTAAAAGAAGTGATAAGTTTAACTAGCTAAAATTTATTATTATCTTTAAAGAATATATATATATATATAATGATTAAGTATAAAATGTTTAAATACGCACATAGTAAGAAACGAACTGCAAAATACATTAAAACTCTTTATATAATGAATTTAATATTAAACAAGAAGACTTTAAGATGTTAATATATTAAGAATATGTACACATCATACTTCACTCGAAATATTATTAAGAAGATTTCTGTATACTTATTAAAAAAATAATCTTGTGGTTAGTTCATAATATGTTATTGTTAACATGTTTTCTTAGACTTATGTGAATATAATCCCAAAGTTAGGAAACTAACTACAAAATTATTTTTTTAATAAATAAATAGAAATCTTCTTAATAATACTTCGCAAAAATTCTTTTGATCATAGATAATAATTTATTATTCATGTTACTTAAATAATATTAACTTGCAATCTTACTAAGCATGAAAAGTTTTATTAAAACTTCTGTTGGCATGCGAGTATATAATAAAAAAATTGAATAAAAACCACTTTATCTGCAATTAAAAATAAATATTCATTCTATTTTTCATTGAAAATCAAAAATTTGTATCTTCAAATATAATATATATTTAATTTTAGCATTGAAAGTTTATTAATTTTGTAATTCTTCAATATTATCTTAATTTTTTTAACTACTTATACTAATATCATCCACGCTGTAAATATGTTCTCAATTATTTTAACATCAATATTAGATTCAGCCACCAATAAAGCAATAATGCTTCAACGATCCATATTAGATTCTATCACCAATGAAGCAATAATGCTTCAACGATCCATATTAGATTCTTCCACCAATAAAGCAATAATGTTTCAACGATCCGTATTAGATTCTACCACCAATAAAACAATAGGGTTTCAACGATCTTTCTTTACTAAATCCTGTTAGAGCTTTACGACATGCAGTATATCACTTCAAATATTTTAATCGCGTTTCTTTACTGTTCTTCAACTGAACGCCAATTCACCGATCGTTCTGTGGGCTACAATATAGCGCCTGTCATTTTTCTTAACTACTTTGTTATGTCTAACCAATGCACTAAAGCGCTGCAAAATAGCAGTTTCACAAGGAATGTGATAAGCTTCATTAGTGGATGATGTGAAGCTCTTCAAATAAATTTGCAAGGAAGTTTTCCTACAGAAACACATATAACAAACGTACACACGTAATATATATGTTACTTAAAACCATATTGTAAATATAAATTCCATTTATTTTTTATAGATACTAGATAAAAGTATATATTCAAAATGAAATTCGGTATATGTAAATATATAATTTTTATTTGGGTATTTAAGCAAATATGTTAACCAATAAATATCATTATGTTATAACTTAACAATGATATTAATAGCTATTAATATATTGCCTCTAATAGTAATTAGTTGAAAAATTTGAAAATTATTATGCAAAAACAGCTAGTAAAAATTTGTTGCCAGCAATTTTACCACTATTTTATAATATTTATTACCTATGCTGGTTTTCATATAAACTTTATATGTATAAATGTGCAAAATAGTAGTAAAATTATCTGAGACCATGCATAATTACAATTGATGATTAAATGTTAAAAGCATTTTACTCAAGCCATAATAATCTACTGAACATAATTTTTAAATTATGATAAAAAAATAATTTTTCAATTATATATCATTTTGAATTATTGCTATAAATTAAGTATTTTATGCAAGATTTGACAGAAATTGAAACATCAAACAAGCTTAGCAACAGTTAAGTGACACCAAAAATGCGGTACTCACACCAATAATTGTCCAAAACGAGTTCAATTAATGTTTCGGCTTTATTAATTAGCTTCTGCAGTTACTGCATTTACTGAACTTGCAGCAGTTAGATTCGCTAAGGCCTTAGTAGTTTGAAACGCCCGTGCACGTAAACTTCAAAACAAAACGTCTTGCACTTGATACCAATTAAAGGCTTACAAAAATTGCAATATATAAAAAATAAAAAATATTTAGTTAAAAAAAACGAAAATAATATGACTGACTAACAACAAACAATCAAAATAACTGCAGATTTGCTTCAATGCAACTGTTGCAACGGTGTTTTCCACAAACGGGTTACTGCATCATCGTCTTTGTCGTGCTGCATGCTTACTGTATGCAGCAAATGTTGAGAGTGGCACTTAACGTTACTCTACGAATGTTGTCAACTGGAAAAACAAACCCAAGAAAAAATTTCTGATTTATAAATAAAAACAAGAGAATGTTTAGATGCAAAGCCGTAAAAGAAACGGTCAAGAGACTGGTTAAGTTGCATTTCATCGCATTTCCAGCCCATATGACAAATGTAATTATGGCTTAGAGTAGTGCAACAGTCATGCGTAACTTTGCTTAACTTAACTAATGATTAGAAATAGTTAATTAATAATTATTTCGTTGATACAATTGATTATTATTTATGGTTATTCCATTTGAATTGGTACTTGAAATCTCTTGAAACGGTTTCCATATGTCATTCTTATATAAATTAAGCTCTCTCTTCTACGGTGAAAACTGCAAAAATATTTATTCTGCAATTTAATCATGCATAAAGTGAAGAAAGTCATGAAATTATACAATAAAATGCACAAAGTAAAGATAATAATGAAATTATAGAATACAAAGGAATAAAACGCATATTTTTATATTTCACATATAATAAATGCACTTTTCATAGAAAGTATGGCATAAATTTGTAAGAATTTTCATTTGCTACGAATAACACCTTATTATCATAAATACATTAATGATAATGATGTATAAATAAATTTTTATAAAGAGGTTTCGAAAGGTAGTGAACTACAACAACAAAAATTCATTTTATATTATTCTAATTAATTGAATTTTTGGCTTACCATACAACTGTTTCGAATATTGCCAAATACCCATCATTAGTAATCTTGGAAATTATTCTTGTATTTAATTATTCGTAAATAATTTTTTGAGACTGCAAGTACCAAGGATTGAACTCGTGCCCTGCCAAATTTGAGGCTCGAAGTCAGTGTTCATTAGGCAACTGGCTCAAAACCGTACTTGAATTTTATGTTCGCACTTTTTTCTGGAGTTTTGTTACTTTGCTGTAAAAGTTTTTATTAACAATTTCACTTGCTGTGTTTACATTAGAACGAAATCATAAACCAGCTGTAGAATAATTGAATTAATTAATTAATTTTATTTTTATTTTTTATTATTCTTATTATTATTATATATTTTAATATAATTAATTAATTAATTTTTATTTATTTTATTTTTATTTTTATTTTTTATTATTCTTATTATTATTATATTATTTTATATTATTCTCTCTTATGTATAGAACCTAATCTAAGAACGAAATATGAAGAAAGTCATGCTAATGTTACTCAAAAAAAAATATAATAGAAATTTTCCAAATACGTCTATCCAAAATAGTCTATATAATAGAAAATAATTTTAATAATACAATAAATAATATTTCTATTAACTTATCAGTTAGCTCGTTTCATAATTGATATGCATCCATTTTAATTACAAAAATATTAATATTACCAAATTTCAACATATCAAAAAAAAAATAATTAAAGACAATCGAACAAGTGGTATATAGTAGAAATTAAAGATTTTTTAATAATTTGATTAAGATATCTTCCGATGCATCAAGAAAAATTATTACAATACATATATTAATCGCTTTCCTAAATAAATCAAAAGTAGTAAGACGCATTGTTTTACTTGAACAGGGAAGTTCTGCCTTTTAGCGTTGTCTTTTAACTTTTGCTGATCTGTGATATCACAACGAGCCATTATTTGAGCTCGAGTGGATTTTAATGTACAAATCCATTAGGTTCGTATCGAACCTAATAATCATTTTGTTACTGAAGACACATAAAAGACTTATCCATAAAAAATCAAACAAATTCTGACAACCCTTAAAAAGAGTTTAGCTCGAGGATATAATAACATCAACAATCAATGCGTCGAAAACTTTTCCTACACTTCATTATAATGTATTACAGGAATAATGCAAAGCTTCGACTAAGCATTTTTCTGAATATGTATGTGAAGTTACCTCCAATCATAATGCTGAATCCAAATAAAAACCTATCATTGTATAAAACTGGCATGCTACTGATATCTACTTATATCTTTCAAAGTAATAGACATATTTAATATCAACAAAATTATTCCAGAGGAAGAATATGGATTTATGGAAGAGCACTTTAAGGTGCTGCAGTTGGTTAGAGTTACCCAAGAAATATATTCCATTTTAACTAAAAGCAAAGCCACTGGCATAGTAACTGTCATCACCCCTAAGGCATTTGAAATGCTCTAATATGGTTGTGTGTTTATCAAAAAGAGGAATTTGCAAATTATTTCTCATTTGGATTTCCAGCACAATAAAGAGTTTCGCATAAGAATCGAAAACTATATATCAACAACTCCAATATCACCAACGCTATACAATATCTACATTACTGGCATACCAAAAATGGAACCAACAATGCGCTCATTACATATAAATGACCAATGAAACCTTACTCAGTTACAAACGGAAACAATATTAATCATCTTACCATAGTACTTACACTTCACGTAGAATATACATATTAAAAGTGAGAACATTTTCCTAGCAAAACCTATCGTCTTCTACATATATATGAAGTAAATATGAAAAACCTACAATTGTATATGTTTACAAACAAACCCATCTCTTTTGTATTGGTATTGCATTGGTACCAAAGCGAAACTTAATAAAATTTTATCATTCCAAAACCAAGTATTAAGGGAATTAGTTAAAGCTCTATAATACATCAAATATAAGAACAAGCATAGGATTGTTGTGCCTACGTTCCTACGGATTCGCACGGTTCAAAAATGTATTAATACTAAAGGGAGAAAACTTTTTAATAAAAGAAATAAGCACTGAAACTTATGACGACTAAGTACCATGTGACACTCTTATGATATCAAAAAAATCATAAGGATTATGTTTTAACATCCATATACTTATTAAAAATACGTAAACCATTATACAATTTTACAGCATATAACATCGCAATACATCTTAAGTAAGGCATACAAAGGTGTCCACCCAAAGGAAAACGTAAGGACACTAAAGAATACTAACCATAAAAACTTATTTAACATAATTGTACATCGAATAAAAAAAAACACTAATTAAGTAATTAAATTAACTAAATGGTCAAAAAATTAACAGTAGTGTTAATATTAATTAGGTTCCTAGTTCATAAGTGACTATATAGAAATACTACAAAATATAAAAATTTCTCCATTTTACTTTTGAACCAAAAATAAATGACAATCATAAAATTTTCTTATCTATATACATTGTAATAAAAAATAAAATTAATAAATAAAATAATAACAAAATAAAATTAAATTAAAAAGTTTTTATATAACTATTTAGTGCCGATATTTATTTTTATTATATATTTTATTAGTTTTAAAAGAAGATTAATGGTGCAAAAAAATTAAATTATTCGTTTGAATAATTAATTCCTTATTTTCTTTTAATTTCTTTGTTTTAAATGTAATTGTAATTAATTTTTATTTTAGTAAAAAATACTATTGCATTATACATTTGTATTATCTATGTTAGTTTAAAGATGAACTCTTCAGATATTTAAAGACGAGTGCGAGTAGCACATGTGTTATATATAAATAAATTTCTCTTACAATTATTATAATCTGTTAGAATACAATAGTGCAATAAAAACATACGTGACAGATTTGATTTTAATTTAAATTTCATTTGATAGCAAAAAAAGAAGACTCTCATTGACCTAATATTTTAATTACATATATAAAGATGTTAAATGTTAGTTCATATTTGACATTAATATCATATAATGTGTATCTAAAACTTGCACACTTTTTATTTAAATGAAAGTTAAATATCTAAATAAAAACAAAAAAAACCTGTTAAATTGTATCTCAACCAAATTTTTTATTTTGCCCAATGTATTCTAGGAATATATTAAATTAAAATTAAATAAATATATATTTAAAATAATTTGCATTTGAAATGATATTGTATAGAAAACGAAACGAAAATATAAAAAAAAAATATTAAAAAAAAGTATTTCTTAAAAAAAGAAACGATTAAAAAATCTTTAAGTTTTCTTAGTAAAAAAGTCTTTCGTACTTAGGTATTTTTAGACTTTTACGTACTAATCACTCATTCAGACTAATTATACATAATTTATAAATAAATATTTAGCTAATATTTGAGATTTTATTTTAGACGTATCTTTGTATTTACTGGTTTCGCAAGCAAAAAACTCAATATTTGTAATTTTGTAATACTTTTGGAATTCTCCTCATTTCCGCATATTTTTTTACTAATATTTTTTAATTATTATTTATAATTCATGTTAATTGAAGGCTGTCATACCTTTCCCCCATATTTGGTATTTATGCAATGTTTAGCATAAAATGTACTAAAACGAAATTTATGCAAAATACTTGAAGTACTTCAACAAAAATATGCGTACACTTTTCTTTAATTTAGCATTAATGCTTTACCGCGAGTATCATGAACTTTACTTTCTCCCTCGTAAAATAGTTAACATAAAAATTTAACTGTTATTACATTTTTTAACGTTTATCTGTGCAGTATAATTTAATTTTTTTGCGATGTTATTATAATTTTAAGTACTTTGTATTTGTAAAAGCAAACTATTTAACAAATAAGTTAATTTTTATTTATTTATTTTTGTTTTTTTTTTTGAATATAAGAACAACCTACAAGCAATGGACTTGAGATAACGAATTTTATATATGAAATAACTAAAATAATATTATTTTTTCTGTATTATATTAAGTGCATCTATAATTATAATATTTGTAAAAAAAATTAAATGTAACACTAATATAAGTCTTAAATTATGTGTGCCTGTATATAGATTAAAACTGTAAAATTATTTTTTTTCCCAGTTCGGGTAGTTCCATTTTAGAATAGGATAGATTCAGAAGGCAAATGCTAACAGTTGTCATCACTTTCACTCAGAGGCATATATTGCCCATAATGATGCCTACAAAAATTTTGCCAGAAGAGGCAAGTTGCTAACCTTTCTTATCTTCTATCTTTGTTAAACCATTTGGTTTTCCAGATGAAGTTGAGGAGATCTGATAAGTTTGTTTTCGTTATCTCTTTCAAGCCAGTGAAAAGCGATGCTCAAAACATTGAAATCGGCTTGTCTGCAGTCCTGGACAGAGACGCAGGAAGTGATTGATAGATTCTACCTCCTCTTCATCTCTTCAACTCCTGCATAATCCCCTTGTTGGAACTCGCCACCATTGGAGCACAGTGCTCCGTTAGTGCATTGAATAAATAATTTGATGAAATTAATTATTATAAAATAATGAAAATTATTTATATCAGCATGGAATTGTTCTTATTCGAAGTTCCTTGTCTATTTCAAATGTTGGTTAGTATATTTTTTATTTTTGATTTGTATACAACCTCTCAAAAAAACATAAACTTGTATTTTTATTAAATTACAGTCATAAATTATTAAGCCATCATATATCTCATCTCCTCGAATCGCCACCTTTTTTCAATATCACTTTCAATGATAATTTCAAGTAGACCGCAGATTTTTAATTGCCTTAAAATGTGCCTCATTCTGTAGTTTATACTGTTTCACTACATCAAGTTCCGGCGTTTCTTTGTGATATTACACACAGACGCTTATGTAGCTTCAAATCAAAGGACCTTTTGAGGCGTTTCAATCAGCTATGAGATGAGTAGCTCAGATCTTCATGCTCACTTTAGATAAATAGTATTACTTGTAATATTAATTAAGAAACCTCTTGTTAGTCAATATGACTAGTTATTGTTAATTTAAACTCTACACTAACAAAAAACAAAAAACAAAAACAAAAATTACATCAAGGCAATCTTTCTTGATCTTTCTTGAGCTGATAATCTAGATAAGTTTATTCGTCCATCCTTTTGCAGTCAAACTTTTCGTTGTTAATCTCACGTCACTTATATGTTTTTTGCCTATTACTAAATACTGTGCTTTATTGCAATTCAACCTCAAGCATTATTCTCTATATATGTACATTTCCTTATAACAGCATTTAATAATTCTCAAGATATTAATATGTTTCCATTAATAATAATATTAATAACAAAATTTATATAATTTAATATATATAATTTATAATATATTTTAATATATAATTTCACTTTAATAAGGACGATATTCGCCTATATTTAAAAGCGTTAACATTAACATTAATAAGCAATAATAGCAATCAGTAGATTGCACTTTTAATTATATATTTGTTAAGAATGTATATAAATGTATATATATATATATACTCATTCAATTATTTAATGTAAATTATGTAATACAAAAATGCATAATGATAAAATCATTCAATAAAAATGATGTAAAGAAAAACGTCACACATTAATTTATGAAACACTTAAGATAATTACACAATTAAATCTGTAAATTTTTTTAAATTAACGTAAACTTAATGGAGAGTTAAAGTTAAAGAAAATTTTTTCAAACAGAAATTAAAATCGAAATTAAAATCGAAACAAAAAGAAAAAATATCAACGGAAACTCATACGCCTCGTTGCACCAACGCATTGCCGTTAATAGGCAACGAAGTCAATGCAGCATCTTTTGTCTTTAAAAATTCAGTGGCTGCTGTTGATTTTTTTTTGTATTTTTTTTTTGTGTATTTATTTTATTTGTGGCAGTCGTTGAAGTTGGCGTGATAATTACACAATTGTTAATTCAAAACAAAAACTTGAAAGTTAGATACTTTTTGCTAAACTCTAAGTTGCTTTATTACTGCATTTTGTATTTCAATAGCTGCACTTTTTCACTTTAAACGCATTTGCATGCAACATACAAACGCATTTGCTGAAGCAAACTGCAATTAAAAATGCAGCTGTATCTTCCATGACGTTTACACTTCTTTGTTCTAACAAATTTTTATGAAGTTTTTGAAAACTAACTGAGTTTTCATGTATTTTGCATTGTTTTGATTTTCATTGTTATTTAAATTAAGTAACTTAATTTCCGTTAACAAAAATTACAATCATTAATTAAAATTTAAGCTTTCAAAATAATTAATTATTTTTATATTTCATGATAAGAAGGCATGTACTATTTAAAACACACAAACTCTGATATTACAGAAATCACAAAATAAATCATATACATTCAGGAGTAGATTAAGGCAAATTTATTTAACATTGGCTCTATATCTATCTGTTCTTATGTTTATCTCTTATCGAATTACAAACAATGTCTGAAAGCTCTATAAATATTTGTGAAAGCAGGCAGCTGGAAATAGGTGTAATTGATTGTGTATATTATGTGAAGCCTATATGATCACATAATGGGCAGATCTTCAGGAATCAACATTATGGGAAGACATGTCCTCTAACCATAAAAAAGGAATTCATTTTGCATGTTGGTAACTCTATTGGCAGTTGTTGGCAATTCTCTATGGACCCACCTTATCATAAGAGCATGAAAAAAGTAAAGAAAAGATATGGCTCTCTTTGTAAGGCATGCACATTAACTTACTTAACAAAAAATAAAAAATATACCTTTACGAAATTTCTATTGCGATGGCCTATCAATGCGATTCAGAAACAAGCGATTTTCAAACCTAATCGTTTGAAAATCTCAAGAAATTTCTGTACATACAAGCGATTGGAATTGGATGTAATTAGTTGACTTTACCAATCACATGAAATCAACCAAATAACGTGAATTCTAAAGGATCTACATGAAAAGATCGCATAATCTGAAATGCCATCATTCCCCTATATATAAAAGTCGTCATAAGAACATGAAAGAAATAAGCAAAAGTTATGACTGACTTTGCAAGGCAACGAAAACTATTCGATAAAAAACGGCAACGGAAACATATTCCTTTACAAAACTATATAGAGAGACCGACAGTCTCTCTATATAGTTCAGCGACGTGGACAATAAAAAACATTATGAAAGCTTCGGAACAGAAAATATTGAAAAATCATCTTCCTGTAGAAAATAATGGTAGATAAAGTTATAATAATGAATATGCTTTGGATTAGAGTTAAAAGGTCTTATGCTTAGCAGCGCTGTAAAATTACGAAAATTGGAAAACGAATAACCTATGAATAACTAAAAAAAGTCCTGCTAAAGAGTTTATACGTGTGAATCGATATGAAAACAAAAATAATTTAAAGTCCAAACACTATAACCTGAAAGCATTGAAATACCACAAATGGGCTTTATTACAGACTAGCGGATAACTAATATATGTTTTAATGTACTCGTAAATCAAGACTTTATATCAAATAATGACAATAATATTTTTAAGAAGTAAAGGCATAACAAAAAATTTTATATACATTTATATATTATCATAGATTGTCCACTCTGCTTAGAAGCAGGCGAGACTTCCAAACTACCCAGCCTTGATGTGGGCCAGAATGAGATCACTGGAACGAAAACAACTTTCCTCTTCTGACATTAGAAGGTCCTTAACGGCCGACATTCTGGCTTTTATTTTTCGTTATCCGAAACGATAAGCCTGGTTTTTTTATATTTATTTAAAATTTGTAACAGACCTAATTAAATGTCCGATGCTGTTCTTGACGCTATCGGTGTAACTATTGGAAATTTTGTCAGTACGACTTATTTGTTATTAAAACATCTATATGGTTAGGGTCTGTTGCAGTACAAAAGATCAATCATGGCCACAGCGTTGGAAACTAGTACCCCGTTTACTCCTATATATTAAATTGATAAAAATTTTTAACAGAAGTTGAATCGATACGAATCGCGTAACACATATGTAAAGGCATTGATATCTTTAAAAAACATAAAAACATTTGATCAAGAGTGTAAATAGTATTTCATATGTATATTTATTTATAGTACTAATGTACTTATAATAAATTTAAAGTTGGAATGCAATTTTTTTTAAATATTTTTATTTTATTTCTATATATTTTTTATTTATTTTATCTTTTTTTTTTGTGAAGTATATTTTGATATGTCTGTCTTAAGTAAGCTCAAATAAGATCATCACCTGTTATTTTACTTTTTCATAAATAAAAAACAATGTCGAAAAGAAATTAAAAATCTAATAAAAAATAATTTTATAATCGTACTGAAATGAATAATTACGATGATATAATTATGAACTTTGCTGACTACTATTTTTATTTTAACTATAAATGAAACTTTATACTAACGAGAAAATTACTCTGAGTACACCTTGACCTTAGGAAGTTATACTCGTATTATGTGGAAATTTTTATGAATGGTAAAGCAAAAATATGCAAACTCCGCTCTAATTTGGCACAAATATTTAAGACATAAAAAGTCAAAAATACTTTTAGATGAAAAATTGAATAAATTCTATTAAAATTATACAAAAGCACTAAGAGTATAGATATATAAGCAATATATAAGAATATGTTATTTTTTGTATTATGTTTACTACAACTGGCAAATTGTATTGTTTCTTGACCCAGATAATTTTTTTTATTCAACAACTAACAATACTTTTTGCCCCGACGTTACACAGAAACAGACTTTAGAGGTCTAAAAGTAAAATTTATAACAAAGGTTATATTTTTCGTATTTTTGCTATATATTTTATTATTATTTTTAAAATTTTATAAAATCGCTAACGATGTGTCAAAGAATATTATCTTCATTTAAATATTAATATTTTTATTTGTTTAAATTGAAGTAATCATTTTGTCTTGATCATTTGTCATTTTAAATTACTCAACGAAGAGTTCTTTCAAGCTGTCATGGCCGTTTATAGCCCTACGTTGGCAGTTTTGAAATCTTTCCATAGTTAACAGCTTGATTAACTGTTAAAAGAAAAACAAATTTATACCTTAAAGCCATTATCTTTATTCGTCTGGCAAATTCCTTCTTCTTCTCATAATGCAATCATTTGCATTTTTATAAAATTTTCTTTTCCCATAGCGAATCTTTTGTTTCAGTTCTTTATTTTTCTATTTCTTTTTTTCTTTTGTTGTTGTTGTTTTTTTCTTTATAAATTATGACTTGGACCGTAGTTTTCATCATGTTGACAATCTTTTTTCTTTACTGACTTATACAAACCCGTAATTACAGAGTTTTTTAACGTTTATTTTTATAGAAAAATATTAATTTAATTATTTTTCTCATCATTTTCTTTTTTATTCGTTTTTTTAATTTTAGATTATGGAATTAAGTAATTTTACAACATCGAAAAAAATGTCACGCGAAGAGCGTCGATATTCGGTTCCGCATGGACCGAACACACCATTGCCACCTGCTGCTTCAGAGGACTTACATGCGTGGTCAATATACAGGTAATTTATTTTAACTTTCATATCTCTTTTCAATATTTTAACTAACACATTTAACTATAATATTTTTATGCATTCAAATAATATCTATTGTATAATGTCTATTCACTAACCCGACTGTTGCCTGATTTAAGAGGAAGATTATATAGAGATATTGCTTAATGTGTTGGTAATCAAGTCCCTTGTTCTTCTTCTTCATTCCATTGTGTTCGCAGGGGAACATTGGGCCATAATATCTATTTAGTAACCCGACTGTTCTCTGACTTAAGAGAATGATTATATAGAGATATTGCTTGGTGTATTGGCAATCAAATCTCTTCTTCTTCTTCATTCCATTGTGTTCCCAGGGGAACATTTGGCCATAATATCTATTTACTAACCCGAATCTTCTCTGACTTAAGAGAAGGATTATATAGAGATATTGCTTGATGTATTGGTAATCAAGTACTTGCCGATAAACTACATTGTTGAACAGATAAAACTTGTTGCAGTAATAATAATAATAACAACGTCACATTGCGTTATTCTCTGGAAGCCTTGATCTGTGATTGATTGTGGTTGATTTTAGTAGCATCAGAACTTCTGTTATATACGTATATTAATTGGGACCAACAAAATGCGACGCATTTTGGGACAGAAGAAAGATGGAGCGCTAGATTCAAAAGTGTTTCTATTAGCTTAATTGATAAAAACCGTTCTGGCCAGTCGAATAGTTTTTCAATAAAAACTATATCAAGGGATATTGAACAATCAATGATTAAAAATCTGTGGGCTCGCGGAACTTGTTGGCATTTTACTATACCGCCCTTGAAAAATATAAGATAAAGGTTAAGTGATGAGAAAGATATCCGTGCCTTAGATACAACATTTACTAAACAATTTTATTAATGTGACTTATTGAAGTGTTACTTTTTAGTTAATTAATTAATAGTAATTATTTATTGATAATTGAATTGTTTCAGTGTTCAGTAATAGTAATAGGTTTATATTTGTATAGTACTGGTACTTCTCCTACGAAGATTACCAACCTATATTTTATAAATTTGAATATATTATGAATTAAATATCTGAATATAAGAGCATCTATTTTATTTTTTTTTGATCATATATTTGATATTATTATGTTTGTTTGATTATCAAACGACAACGCTTTGTCACCATATTTGTATTTACTCATATCAATTGAGGCGCAGCTATTCTTCAGCTATATTAAAAATTATACAAGCAGTTAAAATTCTAATTGCAAACCAAAATAGTTAACAATAAAAATAAAACAAAAACTTAAATTCATTTCCGTTCTGAAGCTTTTTGGCCTTGTCAATCATTTAATGGTATTACCAATAAATTTTTTCATTGAGGAATACGTTTTACCTCAGTAGAAATTGAAAATTTGACTTTGCGGTTGATTAACTTAATCAACTTCACCGTCAACATAATCATCAAAAGCCTGCAACTAACTTGTTAGAGAATCAATGTAACCACACCTTTTTTGAATGCACTTCCGGATGTGCCTAGGCCAATCAACCACTTGACCGTTGCAATTGTCATAAGAGTTAATAAAAAATTATACAACTGACATGTACCATTAAAAAATACAATAAATATTTATTAATTTAAGCATTTTATTTTTCTTTTCCCTCCTTCAATGCCTAAATATTGAAACCACCGCGCCTAAAACTCAATATCAAAACATCTTCATTGTCAAAACCCACTGAAACAAAATAGACAAAATTTGAACTCAGACTTTACTGACTCAGCATTGGGTTCATCAGACAAATCACCGCTGCCATATGGAAATTTCCAATTACGCGATACAACAGTGCAATCAATATTAAATCACCCACGTTATGGGCCAAAGTAAGTAAAAAATAATCATCATTATCATCATACAAATTAATGATTTATAACTTACTATAGATCACCATTGGGGTCTAATATGTATACATATTTAAAATTTGGCCTGCCACGTGTTTTTCCGCCAAATGCAGGTTCACAGCGTTCACATCGTGCAGGTCCAGGACCAGGTAATGCGCGTGGACGTATAAATCGTGGTTTTCGTGATAGTTCAGGTGGTCCAGCAGCAGGTTCCTCTGGTTATGACAGCAGTGACAACGAAACAACACGCAGTCGTGTGCCTCCCAATTTAAGGTATATCAAACATAATATCTATATTTTCTGTCTTCATTTTAAACTTTTCCATAAGAAAATATCGCAGCGAATCTGATTTTCGTAACATTGGTGGCATGCCAAGTTCACGACCTGACTCTCGAGCACAAGGTGTACCGATTGCTGCTTTAAGACAAGCAAATAGTCGTGCTAGCATAGCAGGTAACATTAGTATTGGGCATATAATATATTATAAATTGTTTTGATAAACTTTCTATTTAGTGGGCACACATGCCAATAATCATCACTACATACCTAACGGCAAACACTATGGCCATCGTTCACACAGCGAAGCGGATTTACTTTCCGGTGGCAATGATGGTATTAGCTATGATTATGGTGAATCACGAATTTATGGTACACGTCATCGTACTTCAGATCATCCGAATGGTGGACATCATTCGAATTACGGTATAACGACTAGAAAACAATCTAGCATAGGTTTAGTCTATCCCAATATACAAGTTCATTGTTTGGATGTCAATCCATGTTTGCGTGGCGTTTCGCTACAGGCAAAAGCAGGCGATTTGTTTGCTATTATGGCAACATCACAACGTGAAGGCACTGCACTTACAGAATGTTTGGCAGGTCTACGAGAACGCATGGGTGGTGAAATACTTATCAATGGTCAACAAATTAATAAGCGTGGTCTTCGAGAATTATGCAGTTATGTACCGGCTTTAAATGTATCTTCATTAGATCCCCGTATGAGCGTGCAGTGTACTCTTAACTTTCATTGTGCTCTAAGAGGTCCTTTAAATCGTAATGATTTGGAAGAAAGGGTATGTCCTGAAATAAAACATAGAAATGCTAGTGTAAAGAGTTCTAAATTTTGTCATTATTTTTAGATGGATGTTCTTATTGAAGACTTAGGTCTTACTACAGTACGTGCATCAAATGTTTCCTCTCTAACGCATTCTGAGAAGCAACGTTTAAGTGTGGCTTGTCAGTTATTAGCACAGTCATCGATCCTAATACTAGATCAAGTTACTAGTAATATGGACATTTTTGATACATTTTTCTTAGTGGAATACTTACGGCAATGGTGCAATGGTGGACGTATTGTTATAATGACATTACAACCACCTACATTTGAAATACTTTCTATGTGCTCGGGTGTATTATTGCTGTCTGGCGGAAGAACAGTTTTCTCGGGTAGTCGATCGGATTTGCCAAGACATATGGGCGAATTAGGATATCCTTGCCCACCATTCAAAAACCCGGCTGATTATTATTGTAAGAAAAATATATATTTTATTTTATTTTACGAAAAAAAATTTAAATAAAATAATTCTGAAAGTAGTTATTAGTAAAATACGCATCTATTTTATATGTATTCCGGATTCTAAACACATAAATAAAATAGTGTTAAGAAGTTAAATAAAAAGTAGAGAGATGAAATGTTAGGCTAGTTCTACGAACTTCCGAACTTTAGAACACAAATGACTTTTTATATTATTATATACGCTTATATATAATTTTTTTTTGAACTGATCCGCTATTTGTAATTTATTTTTTGTTTATATTTTTAATTTTTTTTATTTTTTATATATCATATATACTATAAATAGTGGATCTAGTAACATTAGATGACTTATCGGCTGCTGCCATGCTGGAGTCATCAGCTCGAATAGAAACACTCGCAAACAATTGGGATCAAATAAATTCAGAACCTCCTCTAGCAGCTCCACCAGCATCTTTAACAAATTTCACCAGAAAAGCTGGTGTACTAGGCCAAACTAAAGCACTTATCAAACGATTCACATCATATAAACAACCGGGCTCATTATTAACATGGATAAGTAAACTAATAGCAGCAGCGCTATTATCGCTTTGTATTGGTTGCATATTTTGGGATGTACCAGCTTCAGATCCACAACTAACCTATAACGATCGCCTTGGTTATCATCACTGTGTCATAGCTTTGGCTTATTGGCCATTAGTCATGCTAACAATACGCGTAGCACAAGAGGATCGAAAACATGCAGAACGAGATATACGATTGGGATTATACTCGAGAACTCTTTACATAATAGTACAGGTAATGCATAAGTTCAAATTTTTAGTATAAAAAACTTAATTAAAAATAATAAATTCATAGAGTATTCTGGGACTTTTCCCAAGCTTATGCATTTGGTTGGCTTATTTACTGCCAGCACACAGTATGGCAGGTCTTTACACTTATTCAAAGACTAGTGATACAGGCATATATCTATATATGGGTAAGTTCAAAATATATTTAAATAAAAATTTATTCCAAATTATCTTTCTCAGGTTACATGTTGCTATTTCTAACATTAATACAAACACTTGCCCTCTTCTGTGCACACTTAATGCCCACCAAAACGTCAGCTATAGTGTTCAATGCTCTAATCACGCTGGGACTAACAGCTGTCGGTGGCTATTCAGTGCATCCCCGTAATCTTTCAAAACTATGGTCTTGGTCACAACTTATATCACCAGAGAAATGGTTACTACCTGTGTTGGTACAAGATGAGTACAGCTATGATACTCTATCGAATTCTGGAAATTTGCAGCTTTGTCGCAATAAACAAGTAAATAATTTGGAAGAAATTACAAATAACTACAGTCCATCATTATATATTCTTTTTATTATTTTTAGGTACAACATCAAGAGATTATCGTGCAGCAGACATGCCCGCCACCTGACGGTGCAGCAGTTCTAACAGATTTCCTGTTACTACCTAATCAACACATTTTAGATCCAACACCCACATATGATCAGACAACGACATTGGCTTTAGTACTGGGTTCGGTTATACTCTTTGTGGCAACTTTCTTGGTTTTCGTGTGCAATTGTAGCAGAACATTTCGAAAGAAACAGAAACGCATTTAAAGCATTTAAATTCATTTATGGATAGTTAGTTAAACAAATACTTATTAAATATTTTATATTGTTTTTTATTTAGAAAAAGAATATTATAAAAATATTTAAAAGTAAATATTTTTACATAGTAAATAAGTTGGCAAGATGCCGACCTGTAATAACTGTTGCACCGATTGGTGCCATTTGATGTACTCCTAATTTATTAATTTTATTATTAATAATTTGTTTAAATATTTTATTTTGACTTCCATAGTTTATAGATGAGTTGCACATTTTAAAAATGCATTTAAAATTAAATTCAATTGATTTATTTTATAATTCCTTAGGATTAATATGAACTTGTTACGTATGGAAAAAAAAATTATTTTTAATGAGAAATTATTTAAATTTGACACAAAACATTATATAGATTAAAGGATAATAATATCTTTAGAACTAAAACTAATTGTAAAAATATAAAATAAAATTTTAATAAAATTTTACAACTACAACCAAATTTAAATTTAATTTACTTAATATTAAACGCCTTATTGTTAAAATTTACTATATAAGATATATATCTTATCACTCATATAAGTGAGATCACTTATGGTATATACAAACACACTAAGAAGTAACTAAAAAAAACTAACAATAAAAGGGTAAATCACTACGCTGTGAGAAAAATATAGTAAACCAAATATTTCTCTAATCACTTCACTTTTATTTCTTAACATAGTCCTTTTAGATCGATTTATTTGTTCCGGAGATTCTCCAACTTTTTTTAATCGCACAAATAATATTTATTAAAACTAAAATAAGACACTGTCTCATTGATTAGCCGATTTCTGCTAGTAAATCTGTTACCTCTGAATTTAAAAATTTTAATTTTTAAGTCGGAAATAGACCAATAGTGATTTTACAAAACCATACAGAACTGTTTTGACCGAATTATTTTTTATATAATATAAATATTATTATTTAAGTAATAGGCTATTAAAGCACCTAAAGGCCCAACTAGGACAATTTTAGACTATTTATAAATCTTGTGATTGCTGTGGGCTTAATTTTACCTATTTGACTTGGGACTAATATCCCGCTTCCAAGGTAATCGAGTCTACGTCTTGCCACCGCTGGGCAGTTGCATAGAATATGTTCTGATGTTAATAATATAAATAACTTGCTGGGATAAATTATTTATTATCTTTTTGATATAAATATATTGATTTATAATACTGGTTTATAGTATTACTAAATCCCGTTTATTATACAAAATTTGTTTTACTCGAGATAATTCAGTTGCCTTAAGAAACAAGGAATTAAGTTGAATGACCCAATGTGATTGCTTTGCAAATCTACTTATATAATCTATCATAGATCAGGAAACAGTTAAGTTGAAAATTCGATGATCATATATTCTGGTACACAGAATTTGATTATGAGAACCAAATATTCGTCTGTCTAGGTACAATGGCTTTGGTAATTCACACCTTTGTATATACGATAAATGTCTGCAGTAGATATCTATTATCAGAAAATCTAAAATACAAAAAGATAATCCGTATGTCAATGACAAGGGTACGGCAAGATTCATTGTCCGAAAGATCCAAAGTCATAGCATGGTTTCCTGATAAATCAAATCAAAACAGCATATGAACTCAGTTAACGATTTTTATTGATAATATAATCATTATCCACGTTTAAAAATAGTATAATTTTTGTAGAATCTTTCCAATTAAATAGTTTAAGATATATTCAATTATTTTTAGTTCACCAAATTTAATTTAGCTTAATATAAGTGTATTGTTTTATAAACTCTATTTTCACAATGCTTCTATTAACAATTACTATAAAATGCAAATGTTTTCAAAGTTCTAAATCTATTAAAATTAAATCTAATTCAAGTTATTTGTCATTTTTTTATGCTTAATTGAAAAATTTAGCAAACATTAATTTGGATCATTAATGATGGAATAAGCGTAAATTAGTGTGTGCCATTATAATGCCATGTTCATCACAAGCCGCAATTACGCCAGCATCATTTGTAGATCCAGAAGGACTGGCAATATATGAAACACCACTCTAAAATAAGATAAATAAATAAGAGTACATATAAAATATCATAGAATATGTAATACAAACCAATCTAGCGCGATCAATATTGTCTCTGAAAGGAAAGAATGCATCTGAACCCAAAGCAACACCATCTAATTTTTTCAACCATTCTAATTTTTCTTCATTTGTTAAAGGTGCTGGTACAACATCGAACCTTTCATTATTTTAAATTTAAATAAGTATATATAAAGAAAAATTAACAACAAATATCTTACATAGCTTCGAATTGTGTAATCGGCATATCCTTGCCAACTGTACCATTTACATAGTTATCAATAGCATTCGAGATTTCTGCACGTTTCACGCCAGTTTTAAATTTCATACCTGCTACTCTAGGATGTTGACGCAACCACCAGTTATCTGCTTTTTCGCCAGCCAAACGTGTACAATGTATACGTGATTGCTGACCAGCACCAATGCCAATAACTTGACCATCACGCGCATAACAAACAGAATTACTTTGTGTGAATTTAAGTGCAATTGTAGCAACAATTAAATCGCGTATAGCATTTGTTGATAATTTATTGTTTTTGGTAACAACATTTGCAAACAGTGTTGCATCGATAACAGCATCATTACGTTTTTGTTCCAAAGTCAAACCAAAAATTGTTTTACGTTCAATTGCACTGGGCTCATAATCAGCATCCATCTAAAATTGCAAATACACATACATATTAACACAAATATTGTGGAAATAAGGAAATAAATAAATTTACCTGTAAAATACAGTAAGCGCCATTCTTTTTCTTTTTTAAAATTTCAAAAGCTTCAGGTAAATAACCTGGCGCAATTATACCATCGGATACTTCACGTGCTATAATTCTAGCCGTTATAACGTCACACACATCTGATAAAGCCACAAAGTCACCAAATGAAGACATACGATCCGCACCACGTGCACGTGCATAGGCAGTGGCTAAAGGTGTCAAATCATCATATATATCATCGACCATGCAAAGTTTAGCCTGCTCTCTGCTCAGTGGAACGCCGACAGCAGCACCTGCTGGTGATACGTGCTTAAAGCTAGTGGCTGCCGGTAGTTGGAGTGCACGCTTTAATTCGCGTACCAATTGCCAACCGTTAAGTGCATCACAAAGATTGATAAAACCAGGGGATGCATTTAGCACTTGTAGTGGCAATTTCTCTAATTGTGTATATAGCTGTGCTGGTTTTTGATGTGGATTCATGCCGTAACGTAAATTAAGCTGAGATACACTGGGCGAATACTGCTTGCGGAAATAATCAGATATGGCATCATCATATGTAGCCGTATGAGTGAAAGCTTTGAGTGCCAACATTTTTCTATTCACAAAATTATTTTTATTATTGCGAGATATTATTTATTACAATGACCTTAATTATTATTTATAAAACGTGGTTGGTAGTTACCTTGTTTCTAATGTGGTATCGCCGTGTTGTTTTAATTCATCCACAACTTTTCCATAATCGTTAGCATCACATATCACCGTAACGCGTGCATGATTTTTAGCAGCAGCACGTAATAATGTCACACCACCAATATCAATATTCTCGACTGCATCTTCCACGGACACATCGGGTTTTGACACCGTATTAACAAAAGGATACAAATTGCAAACAACCAAACTGACTAGAGAATAATTTTGTTTTTGTATGTCTGCAAGATCGGTTTCAGTGGTACGTGCTAGTATGCCAGCGTGTACAGCGGGGTGTAAGGTTTTTACACGTCCTCCTAACATTTCAGGTGCACCTGTTACAGTGGAAACATCCTCCACAGCTAATTGAGAGTTTCGCAATAGTGTTGCTGTACCACCACTAGCTACTAAATGATATCCAAGTGCTGTTAGATTTTTACCTAGTTCTACCAATCCTGTCTTGTCAGAGACGCTTAAAAGAGCTGAAAAATTATATATTTAAATAAATTTTAAAAACTTGTTTAATTTTAATTTTATACGTACCAATTTGTTTAGTTGCCATTGTTAATAATACTTTTCTACTAATTCACTGTGGTACCAGTCGTTCTGCGGTTAAAGCTGAACTGAAAATAGGTGACACATTGTTTTAAGATTTGTATAAAAAATATTTTGCAAAAACATGTTGATGCAGTTTTGGTGTTAAGTATTGCAATCAATGACCTTTCCAATTTAAGATGATTATTTTTGAGTTGATAAGTGAATAAAAATTTTAATATTACTATATTTTAAAATTAATCTATATGCATGACCTAACACCAGCTAAGAGTTATCAATTATTATGTATGAATATGTAATGCAAAAACTGGATGTGGTTTGAAAGAGATGTAATGCTAACAACTGTTGATTTCTATAAAATAATCTTTATACATACTTTAGCATACAATTACTAATTAAACCTTCCATAAAATAAATATATATTTTTTTAATTAGTTTTCATTGATCTAACTTTTTCAAACTTTGACCAAGGCATATGTATATTTGAAGTGTATGCATATTCAGCAGATCAGTTCCATAATTATTCGGTCTTCGACCCATCGAAGTAAATATCTGGCTATCAGCCTGAATATTACACAACATAATTAATATTTTGTTTTCAATTTATATAAATTTTAAGGGATTTGTATAAAGATACATGTTACATTAACTTTAAAAATCATATTTAATTACTAATAAAATAATTATATCACACGAAAAGTTCAAAACCCGTATGACGAAAATTACGATATACTTTTAAAAAGTTTTTAAGAGAAAACTAACAGTGGAATAAGTTTTTTTAAACCCACAGGGTATGGGTTCAGTGTATTTTTATTAACAACTAAAACTGAATATATCCAAATAAACTTCAATGATAGTGGATATTGAGATGCGTCCGAAATAGCTTTACGATTAATCTAAAATTGCAATTAAACTATTTTAGAAGTAATTACTATATTATAATTGAAAGAATTGTTTTCTCTATTTAACTAACCAGTATGTGCTGTTGACAGCGGGAATTATTTTTAAAACACCGTTGTTCTTGTATTTGCGATTTCCGTTGTGGCTCCCTGAGGTAGATTTGGCAGTTCTTGCGATTTCCGTAAGGCGCATTAGTTCGTACACTGTCATAGTTAGAATAGGTTGACTTGAATTATCAACTTTGCCAACCAAATCCCACTTAAACAGAAATAATTGCCTGTTGTAATACCACAGATAAAAATGTTGTTCATACACCTGATTAAGTGGACCATCAAAACACCTTGATAAACCGCAGTAGCCAGCGCGCAGATAACGTAGAATTAAACAGACACGAATCCTTAACTTATGTAGAAGTGAACCAATCTAACAATTCTATAAACTTGGCTAGATTGCTATAATGAAATATACAATTTTTCCAAATCTAGATTTTTATATAGAAAATGTTTCATTGTCATTTATTCCTCTTTTTCGCTGCAGCTTATACAATTATATTTGAAGGAGATGTTTCAGTCACGGTTGCCACTTATGGTACTTTAGTACCAAAATTGGTACTTTTTTTTCCGTTTGGTACTCTGGTACTCATGTTCAAAAAATGGTACATTTTCGGCGACCCAACTTTATTGTGGATATTGTATTGTTTTATACTTTTTGTACATTATTTATATAAATTGTATTTCTTATAAAAAAGACAATAGAAGACAAATTTTGGACCTTTTTTTACAGAAATGGTACCTTTTTAAACCAATTTTGGTACAGAAAAAAATTTTCAAGTGGCAACCGTGGTTTCAGTAATATTATTGAAAAACATATATAAAATATTTATTTCAGCACATTTATACATTTTATTTAAAACCACAGTCTAAAGTTTGGAACCATTTAACCTTTAAATCGTGCTGGCAGCAACAGGTGTTTGTGGTGGCAAATACTTTTAATATTTAATAACACTAAAATCTAATAATAAATTTTATTGAACTGGATTTTTAATTAAATATATTTCACAAGTACATATAAACCACAAGTTGTTAATGTAACACATTCAGTATATCCCACGTAATTATCTAAAACTTTAGAATTGCGATCCAATCGACCTGTTACAAATTTTAAATAACAAGTTTTTTTTCTATGATTTTAAATAAACTAATAAAATTTAATTAATAATATAAAAAAATGTATTTGATTATTCATATACACTATATATCAAGAAACGCATATTTAGTAAAAAACTGAACAAATTTTTATTAAAAATAATAAAAGATTTAATAAAAAATATCTATAAGATCTAATAACATCTATAAGATGTTTTTCTTAAAAACTCACTTGATTCAATTAAATTTGCAAAGCACTGTTTGTTATTAATTAAAAAACGTGCCGCTAAAAACTGCACGTGAAGCAAATGAAATCCAAAGAAAATGGAACTTGAGAACAAAATGAAATGAAACAAATGTTTTGCCATATATTATTAAGCTTAGACGAAATGGCGCGATCACTGCCAGTTTACGCATACAAATAAATGCTTCTAAAATAAATACTACGCCGCATGAAAATTGAAGTAGATTTTTATTAATAAAAACTTAATATTAAATAAAATCATAAAATAAGACACATTTTTAAGTATCAAATGCAAGTATCTTTGCACATGTAAAGTCTTTTATTATTACTTTATTAATAATTTAAAATAAAAAGATGCTATAACTTTGTGACAAACCTTAAAGCTCAGTTAGACGGTAGGTAACGTAAAAAATTAATTTAAAGCGAAATACGCAGGTTTGGTTGGTTATGCATTTCGCTTTGAATTAATTTCTTACGTTACCTACCGTCTAACTGGGCCTTTAGTTATATTTATACCATGTTCGAGTACCTTGAGTACAGTGTCAGCTTGAATATAAAACTCAAATACAAAAACTTTTCAACGAAAAGAAAAGCTATTAAAATATTAAGTAACAGTGAAATGTAGGGAGGATCAAGTCTTAAATGACAAGAATGTGCGTTTGTTTGTACGTAATAAGGAACCTCGCTCTCTTACAACATAAAAAAAATGGATAATGACCTTATATATTCTCTACTGATAAGATAATCAACAATTTCCAATGGTTTTTCAGTAATACAATTGATAAGCATTTATTTTACGAAAATAATCAAAATATTCACAGGTTTAAAAACATGTGATTATACTAAAAATATGTAGCATTTTGAATACTTAAACATGATAAATAAACAAAATTTGATGCTATCTAACCTATAAGTGCGATTAATCAGTTAATAATATATATAACAATATATATAAACATGTAATTATCATATAATTATCAAAACATACTTAAAAATACTATTTTTAAAATATTATTGCTAAAAAAAAGTCTTATTAGTTAGTATCTTTCAAAAAACTTTTATCTTTTTCACCTAAAATATTTGGTGGTAAGAGTTTTATAATCTCCTTTGGATGTTTACGTAATATTTTTTGACGTTCATCTTCAATTTCTTGCAATCTATAAATAAAAATTAAAAATATTTTATGACAACTTTTATTGATAAATAATTATTTTTTTTGAAACATACCTCTGACGTTCTATCATAAGTTGTAGATCACGTTCATGTATTTGTTTGATTTGTTCCTCTGTTCGTCTATTCCGCAGTTCTTTTAACATTTCCTCAACTTCACGCTTATGTTCCAATTTTTTTTGCCTTCTGCGTTGATCAGATAATTGTTCTAATTTATCCCGTTCGGCTAACATATTCAAACGTTCGTTACGGATTTGCTCTTCTTTCGCTTTTTGACTATCCAATTTCTGTTGCAATAGTTCAGCTCTATGTTTTTCAATTTCTTCTCGTACTTGCATACGTTGTCTTTCTTGTCTCTCTAAATTTTGTCTATATCGGAAATCTTCCACAGCTTTACACTCTTCAATTAAAAGATTTTGTAAAACATTTTCCCTGCGCTGTTTCTCAGTCTAATTTAAAAAAGGATAAAAAGATTTTAATGAAGATAATTAACATTTTAGATTTCATTTAACGACAGTTTTCCAAATGAATTAAAAAGGTTTTTTTTAAATTTAAACCATCAATACTTTTAGAACTATACTGCTAATACATTTTAGCTACAAGGATATTGGATATATTTAATTTTTTGTCTTCAAATTAGTTCAAATTAGTTGTTTAGATAAGTTATGCTTGGATTATAAATATTAATTTCTTAAAATTTATTTTTAATTAAAAAATCTATTGATTTATTAAATCAATTTTTTGACGTTTTGTTTGAATTATTATATTTGGCAAGTTACCTCTGCACGATGCAATTGCTGACCAATTGTGTCCGCTAATAACCGTTTTTCCTCCATTGCATGCTGCCTAATACTTCTAAGACGTCGTTGCTCAGCATCGCGTTGTTCTTGTATTCTTATTATATTTTCATTTTCTAATTTATCTCTCATATTTTCTAAAGCTTGTAAATGCTCTTTTTTCTGTTTCCAAAGTTCCATTTCCTGTTTGGCATGTTCGCGTTGTTGCATTAGAGCTAAGGAATCAGCATAGAGTTCGTCTTCCAGATTTTTAATGAGTTTTTGCATCTCAACGTGTTCACACACTGCCACTTCATATTTGTCCAATCGGCGTTTATTTATTTCTGCAATTTGTTGTTGCAACATGTCCCGAAATTGCACCTTTTGTAAGCGTATCTTTTCCTCTTCAGCTATTTGTTTTTCTTTCAATTCTTTCAGCTCTTTACTTATACGTACTTGTTCTTCAAGCTTAGAAATTTTTTCCGTTTCCCTCTTACGTTCCAGCTCAGCCTTTTGTAAGTCCAACTCTTTGTAAATGTAGGCATTACGTAGTGAACGTTCCAGCTGCCGTAAGTCTTCATTATTTTCTCGTAAAAGTTGACTTCGTTTTTCTTTTATAAATTCTTCACGTTTCCGCGCTCTAAGTTCTGGATTTATTGGGACATTTTTATTTTGTACTGTTTTATGTTCAGTGTTATTGAAAATGTTATTCATTTCGATAGGAATTTTAGTGTAGAATTTTATTTGAAAAACAAATGCCTAAGCTGCTACCAAGCAACCACACAAAATAATTATGGAACCGTTCCACAGTATTATACTAAATCATTCGTAATTATTTTACGTACTTAATATTTTGTATGAACTTAATAATAATTAGTTTTATATAATACTTAAAAGGCAAATATCCGTTTTTATTTAAACGAGTTATTAAAATTAGCGCTGTATTTGTTTTGATTAGAAAATATTGAAAACGGAATGAATTGACATTTGTAATCAGTGATGCCATATTTATGATAATATAAACCTTTATTGTTTAGTTTTATACACAAACCCCAAATTTGACAAACTTTTATTGCACAAAAAATTTTTTGCTTGAATAGTTGTATGAAAAATATTTAGAATATATAAAACAGTTACGATAACAACATATAATACATTAATATAATACATATTCAATATTCTTGTAGTGGTTTTTTATGTTGGGGTTTATTTCGAATTTAACACTCCGTATTGGTAATGGATAAGTTAATTTAACACTCCGTATTGGTAATGGATAAGTTTATTTATTTCTTATACTTAGTTATTATAAAATATTCTTAAAGTTAAGATTTGTGTTTTTACGTTTTATTCACGTGCTGCTTTGTCTTTTTCCAAACTACTACTGGCGGGAACTGCGGCTATTGTTGTCTCCTTTGTGCCTTGTTGACAGTTCTTTTTATTATATTTTTTGGTGCTGCCACAGTACTCCCCCCTAAGTGATGGAGTCACTGAATTTGGTTGGAAAGCGAACGTTGCGTCCTGATTTTGTCAGGTTAGCTGTTGTATTTGGTCGCACAGACTGGTCGCCATTAACGTTGTTTGGAGTGTGGTATACCATTGATTTGTTGTGGATGTCAATGTCTGTATCGGGACATATGAAAGCAGCTTTAAGACGATCTATGCTAACTGTTTGTTCTTTGTTTTCGATCAGTATTCTAAACGTCTTGTCATTTCGCTCTAGTATTTGGTAAGGACCATCGTATGGTTGCGTCAATGGTGGTTTTACCTTGTCATTTCGTATAAATACATGCGTGGCTGAGCTTAGAGCCGGTTGGATGTGGTAGCCTCGGTCTATATGATGCGATACCAACGTTGCCTTGACGCTCTGCATTTGTTCTCTTAGCTTGGTTATGAAATCGTGTTGATTTATATTTCTGTGGCTAGGGTTGCTTACTATTTCGCCCGGTAAACGTAGAGTTTGGCCATATAGCATTTCAGCAGCAGAAGCTCCAATGTCTGATTTATAAGTCGTGCGTAGACCTAACAATACTATTGGTAAAACTTCTGTCCAAGAAGTTGTTTGGTGGCACATTAAGGCTGCTTTTAATGTGCGGTGAAATCGTTCCACCATTCCGTTACTTTGAGGATGGTAACTCGTAGTTCGTAAGTGTTTGCAACCGATAACTTCAGCTAGTTGGTTGAACAATGAAGATTCAAATTGTCTTCCTTGGTCTGTTGTGATACGTAAGGGTACGCCAAAACGTGCGATCCATTGAGTAATCAGTGCGTTTGCGATGGTTTCCGCTGTTTGATCTGGGATCGGAATTGCTTCTGGCCATCGGCTGAAACGGTCGATGATGGTTAATATATATGTGCAGTTGTTTGATGGTGGTAGCGGGCCGACGATATCTATGTTTATATGTTCGAATCTGTGTTCAGCGAGTTCATATTGACAAATAGGTGAACGGTTGTGACGTTGCACTTTAGAACGTTGGCATGGGATACATTGTCGGGTCCAGTTTCTGATATCAGCATTTATAGAAGGCCAGAAAAATTTTTCAGCTATCATTTTTGTTGTGCCCCGAATGCTGGGATGAGACAACCCATGCGTAGCTTTAAAGATATGTAGCCGGTATTTCTGCGGAATGTAAGGACGAATTCGCCCAGTTGAAACTTCGCAATAAATTTTATCTGATATTGTTGGTAAAGATAAAAGTTTGATTTCGATGGAATTGTTGTTTTTGATATCTTGTAGTTGTGGGCAACATCGTTGTAATCCAATTATACAATCGTAGTCGATTTTTGGGATGCTAATACTATCTATCCGCGAGAGAAAATCTGCTGGGATGTTGTCTTTTCCGCTGACATGAACGATATTCGTTGTAAATTGACCTATATAATCAAGCTGTCGGACTTGACGTGGTGAAGCCTTGTCGGACTTTTGCTGGAATGCGAACGTGAGTGGCTTGTGGTCAGTTATTAATACGAATTCACGACCTTCTAACATATGTCGAAAATGTTTTATGCCCTGATATGCGGCTAACAACTCACGATCGTATGTGCTGTATCGTTTTTGTGTATCTGTTAATCGTTTAGAGAAAAAACCGAGTGGTTGGAACGTGCTGTCTGTCACTTGATGAAGAACTGCGCCGAGAGCTTTATCCGAGGCGTCTACTTGTAATGCAAGCGTAGCAGTTTTTGACGGATGAACAAGTAGTGTCGAGTTTGTTAGTTCATCTTTACATTTTTGGAAGATTGTTTTGTTCACTTCGGTCCAGCATAACGGTGTGTTGTCGTTCTTCTTGTTTCCTTTTATCATTTGTTGAAGTGCAGTTTGAGAATCTACAGCGTTTGGTACGAACCTGCGATAAAAGTTAAGTAATGCTAGAAATCTTCTTAATTCTTTTGTTTTTGTTGGAAGCGGGTACTCGCTGATGCTCTTCACTCGATCTGGTAGAGGTTGAATGCCCTTTTCACTGATGAGATAACCAAGAAATTTTACTGTGTTTTGAGCAAAAACGCATTTTGATACGTTTATTATTAAACCATGTTTTCTGAATCGTTCGAATACTTGTTGCAAGTGTTGCCTGTGCTCTTCCTCGTTTGCTGATGCAATAATGACGTCGTCAATATAGGCAAAGGCGAATTCGAGATCTCGTAATACTTCGTGAATGAAGCGTTGAAATGTTTGACCTGCATTCGATGGTCGATGGTTGAAAAAACTTTTTGGTTATATAACATGTGTGCAAAATCATGTATGTGAGGAACTGGGTAACGATCTGGGATGGTGATTGCATTTAAGCGACGGTAATCTCCGCAAGGTCTCCAACTACCGTCTGGTTTTTTTACCATATGTAAGGGGCTAGCCCAATTGCTGCTTGATGGACGGCATATTCCGGCTGTGACTAAGTTTTGGAATTCTTCTTTTGCTGCTGCTAGCTTGTCTGGAGGTAACCTACGTGGTCTCTCACATATTGGTGGACCTTTTGTTAATATGTGGTGAGTGACTTTGGTCACCTGGCGATTTGTCGGTGTTGGTTTAGTAATGTCGATGTATTCTTTTAGTAGATCTGCAATTTTGCAAGATGTGTTCACAGTTGATATTTTTTGCGCATTTACCTTACGTTCACTTGCGGCTGAGAAAATCTTTGTTGATGTGTCGATCAATCGTTTCATTTTTATGTCTACTATTAATCCGAAATGATTTAAAAAATCTGCACCGATGATTGAAGTGTTTACATCTGCGATAATAAATGGCCATGTGAAATTTCTTCGTAAGCCAAGAGCTAGAGTTATCTCTATTTCTCCAAATGTTTTGATCATAGAACCATTTGCTGCGTAGAGTATTCTTTCGTTCTTATTGTTTGTATTTGAATTTTTTTGTTTGGCGGCAATAAGTGAAACATCTGCACCCGTGTCTATTAGGAATGATTTTTTTGTCTTATTGTCATAGACGAACAGTCTTGTAGATGTTTCGTTTACAACTTCCTCTGCCGCCGTAGACGAAGTCGGTTTTAGTTTTTTGTGCCATATGTGCATGGCTGCTTGCAATTTTTTGCATTTGACCCATATGTTCTATGATACCAACAATTTGTACTGGTCTTTTCTTCACTATCATCATGACATTGCCGGTTTCTGGATGTTGAACGTGAACGTTGATTTGTTCTTGAGCGGTGTTCGGTTGATAATTTCGAGACCATTTTCGTCAGTCTGGTCACTTCTCGTTGAAGTTGTTCGATTTGTGCATCACGTTGAATATGAGCTGCTGCAGGGACGTTAGCTGCATTGACGTAAGTTCCTTGCATTGTTGAGTTTATACGGATTGTTTCGGTTATGTTGTCTGCCAATTCCGCCATCTTAGGTAGTTCCACTTGAATTGTGGCTAGACATGTCTGTACTTCTACAGGAAGACGTTGTAACCATAACCCTTTCAGTAATTGTTCGTCTTGTTTGCTTCCACTAATACGTTGCAATTCGTTTAAAAGATGGGATGGCTTTTTATCCCCAAGCTGTAAACCACTAACTAATTTTTGTATGCGTTTTTGTTCACTATCCGCAAAGTTTTTTATTATTGCTTGCTTGATAGCTTCGTACTTCTGAGTTGCTGGTGGATTCTGTATTGTGTTATAAATTTGTTCTAACAGCGATGCATCCAATGCTGCGATAACTGTGCCAAACTTTTGAGTATCGCCCTTTATGTTGTTGACTTGGAACCAGTAGTCCAACTGAATAAACCAAAGGTCAATGTTGTTTTTTATTAATGTTGGCATCGGCAGCTTTATTGCAGTGATTGTTGCGTTTTCATTGATTGGGTTAGTGTCTTCGGTTATCTTTTGCTCTTGAGTAGCCATTTTTTTTTTATATATTCGACGTCGGCTTGGTCACCAATGTAGTGGTTTGTTAGGTTGGGGTTTATTTCGAATTTAACACTCCGTATTGGTAATGGATAAGTTAATTTAACACTCCGTATTGGTAATGGATAAGTTTATTTATTTCTTATACTTAGTTATTATAAAATATTCTTAAAGTTAAGATTTGTGTTTTTACGTTTTATTCACGTGCTGCTTTGTCTTTTTCCAAACTACTACTGGCGGGAACTGCGGCTATTGTTGTCTCCTTTGTGCCTTGTTGACAGTTCTTTTATTTATATTTTTTGGTGCTGCCACATTCTTTTCAACTATTTAAAGCACTGATATTCACACGTCTGAAAAATAAATATCAACCTAAATGAGTGAGAATGTTCAAGCATGCGACTTCTTTAGTTTTCATTCCATATTTTTATAATTATGTGATTCAAAGAACTTCAAAATTATTTTGTATTTGAACATTGCATTTAATGTAGATAAGACAATAAATTTAATCATTTGCTGTGGTAACATCAGAAAAAGATGTTACCAACCTAATAAACGAACTACTGTGAACTTTTACTTCGGAAATTTTAACAAATATTCCAATCAAAATTGTAAACAAACATTAAAGCAAAATTAAAATGTTTTACAATTTCAAATATTTAAAATATTTTAGAAATATCCAAATTATAGAAAATAAATATTTTATATATGTATATATAAATATATACAAAAATTTTTAGAGGTACATGAACAAAGTATAATTGAAAAGTGGTTTCAAATTTTTAACTTATAAGTCACTTACAAGTTTAAACTTATTATGGCATAAATATTCTAAATTTTAATTTTGTTGTAAAAGGAAATTTCAGAATTTCCTGCATTCTGAACATTGCTTTTAGTTCATTATTTTAATTTCTAATTTTAGCTTTATTTATTTTTATACAAAATGTAATATTTGCATGTATGAAATATATTATATATAATACATCTTAAAAAATTATTTAAATAATTATCGCTTAAATAATTCGCTTTAATAATGCTGACATTCTAATATAAATATATATAATGTTTTATAAAATGTTTTATATACTTTTTTTAATAATTAAATGCATTAATAAAATGCATCTATGCAAGTTGTAATATAAAGGCGGCATTTAAAAAATGCCTACGTGACGTCGAGCATCTATTCAGGAGTTGGTTGCACTCTTTGGAAAGTGGTTGTTGTCATTGCTTAAAAGTAATGAATAGAAAAATTAATCAAATTACTTATATATATAATATTATTAATTTTATTTTTTGACTGAAATATTTACCTAATTGATTTGTAAAGAAGTAGTTTTGCATTATTCTTTTTTTAAATATAATTAGACCAGATTATTTATTAAATGGTTTTACACCAACGTCGTGCTGAAAAAATGCAACTCTGTTTCGTTTCTTCGCTTGGTTCGCTTTTCTAAAATAAATTCCTTTCAGTCGTCAAATGACAGACGTGTATCAAAGTAGTTATGAATTCGGAAAAAGCTATGTCTATGTTTAATAAAAAACAACGAAAGTGGATTATAATTGAGAAATAATGCAAATAAAATGCAAAATTTGTTAATGTGATAATAAACAGTATAATGCGTTTATTGAAAGAATTAAAATGTATGGAATTACGATTTTTTTTTGAAGAATAAAACGTAGTTACGCTAATACAGTGTGAAGTAAAGAAAATTGAAATTAAACAAAAGAGAGACGGGAAAATTCCATGAAATTCGCGGAAGTGTAAAATCAAAGAAAAAATAAAGATTGTTAAATGTACTTTGAACAGTAAAATAAACTAATTATAATAATAGAAATTTAGACCAATTATTATAAGAAAGTGAAAAATTGTTAAAATGTCATCGCAAAAAATGAATGCGCCAGAAAAAGACTTAGAAAAGTTTATAAAGTTTTTAGTGTTAAAATCGACGCAAGTGGTCGTGCAATCACGTCTCGGTGAAAAAATTCAAACGCAATGTAATCCGCTAGCCACTGGTACTGACTGGTTCAATATTGTTATACAAGATCATCCAGATGTTTATGCGGAAGCGAAAAATGCGCTTGGGCTGGGCCCAGGCGAAAGTATTATCAAACGTTTACCATTATGTATAGAAATCTCTTTAAAAACAGTAGAAGGCGATCAAATGGTCTTAGAAGTATGGACAATTGATTTGCAAACAACTGGCCTTAAAGACAGAAATGATACAAAAGGTGGTGCAACAACAAATTCAGAACAACAAACATTGAAAGCAGCACATGCAATTTATAACAAAATGAGCATACTTTTGAAATCTTTAATCTCGTTAACCCGCGCCACGCCTGCCTACAAACTTTCGCGTAGGCAATGCGCAGATTCGTATGGCATTTACTATCGTATTTACGTGGACAAACCAAAGGTACATACACTGGGTGAAGGCTACAAAAGTGTACGTATCGGACAAATGAATACAATTGTGGGCGCACTAACGATGTCAGTGGCGTATCGCGTAAAAATGACAATTACTCCAACGGCGGCACAAACTCGAAATGGTGATGGGAATACAATTATGGTAAAATCAGATCATTTTCGACCAGCAGACGCTTCACCTACGCCTCCAATGTTGGCAGGCAAAAAAGGCAGCGGTGGTGGTGCAGCAGACCGAAAAGTAATTGATATTGAGAAACCGCTACGACCTGGTGCCTTTACTGACCTTGGCAAGTTACGCCAGTACACAGAAGATGATTATGTGTTGCCTGAAACACCACCCTTCGAATGGCTGCTGCGGCGCACACGTTGTGAAAGTGGTGGAAGCAATGGTGAATATGGTTCAATAGAGTCGCTTAATCGTAAAAGCGATCCAATTGCTACCTCGCCCACAACAAATGGACACCAAAATCTCATTTCCAATAATAATAACAACAACAGCGGCGAAAAAGTCAATAGTAAAAATGTAAACATAAATAATAATAATAATAATGTGGCTACGTTTAAAAGTTTCGAAAAAGATGAAAATACTCAAAAAACAACAGCAGAGTGTAAAAATTTATCACAGTCACCCGTTAAAAGTTTACTTATACCCGCACCACCAGCTACAAGACATCAATCAGCGCCACTTTTATCAAACACGCATGCCATGGACGATGACAGTTTGCTAAAGGAACTCAACTTTCCATTCGCATCACCAAACTCTCATGTAAATGATTTGGCGAAGTTCTATCGTGACTGTTATCATGCGCCACCACTACGCGGACTGAATGAAATACAGCCAGACATGGGTGGTTGTGCTGCCGCTGCGGCTGCAGCAACGACTACTAGCGCCGAGGCAGCAGCTGTGGATGATTTATCGCGACAACTGGAACAATTCGAAACATCATTAGAGGATTACGACAAACTAGTCTCGCAATTAGGTTTGAGCACATCTTCATCAACGGGCAGCCGCAGCAGTGGAGGCCTACAAATGAGCAACTAAGGCTGAGTGCATGCGCTGTGTAAATACACTTATATACAATTGTATATTATACGATATTGGTTACATATATTTTTAAAGGATATTATTATATATTTATTAATTATTTAAATTTAGACTTTAACGTTTATTAATATACAATTTAGCTTAGCGAATGTACGTAAATTATTCTTAAAACCAAATATTTGTTTATGGAAATTGTTGTATTGCGTTTAAAAGTAATTAATTGTTTTGCATAAACCGACTTAAAATTTAAATTTAAATAATTCGCTTTTGAAATGATCGATATATAGACTTAAGATAATCTATCCTATAAAGTCATTAAATACTAATAATAAATATGTAATTATTTAAGTGCCTTTAACGAAAGAGAAACAATTATTATAAAAATTTTTTATTATTTTAAGTGATTTTATGAGTTGAATAACGCAAAGAAAAACAAAAAATCGTAAATAATTTAATGCCATATCAGTTGCAGAATTTCCATTACTTCGCTTATCGAAACGAAAAAAAAAAGAAATTAAAAATAAATTTGATAAAAACGCCAAAAATTTCATGAAACAAAACTCAAAACATTAAATAAATATAATAATAAAAAATAAAAGGCAGGCGATATAATGTAACTAACAAGATATTCCAAATATTTTTATGCTTGTAATATTTTTGTACTTTTATTCGTTTTCTGTATTTTGCTAAGTGCATTAAATGTTTTGTAAAAAGGTCACTGAATTGTAAAATTAAGGTAAGCGTACGAACATTGATTATTTATAAGTAACATTTTAATTTAATTAAGTTGTGCGAAAGTCTGTCTATGTTTGTAAATATTCATTTTGTAATAAGTAACAAATAAGACTAAAATTAAAATATTACACGACAAAGAAACTTGTTATTTTTTTATGGCACTTTATTGTGTTTGTAATGCGTAGCAACAATTTAAATAGGCAGTTAACTTAACTATTCTGTAATAGTTAAGTGTACTTACCATACATATACATATACGATATATGTACTTATAGATACATGTAAATATTGGTGAGTAGCAACGGTAAAGAATTTTCTGGAATATTTCAAGTATTTCGTTTAAGTGTATTAGATGGAAAATTTATGGATTTTAGAAAATTCTATACATTCTAATTTCACTTTTATAGGCGTATTTATAGGCCAAATACAACGATTTGCAATTACACACAGATTTTATCAACCTCCATCTCATTAAAATAATTCAATTTTATTTATAAAGTGTAGAAGTATCAAAATTCCATAGAACGCGAAAGTGGCTTTAACATTTCAAATAATTTTTGTAGTGCTTTGGATTGATCTACCTATATCTACCTATAAGTTAGCACTTCACTTATAGCGTCAATGAAATTTTCTAAAGCAATTGTCGCAAGACCAGTCCTGAGCCATTTGTTAACAGTCAAGTAACTTTCGCTATACTCAAAAGGTAGTACCCATACAGATCCCTGTGGGTTACAATAACAACATAGCAATAATTCTCAAACCAAAATTTAGTGCGAGTTGTATGTGCTTTACAAGTAGTGGTACTAATATTTTGCTTAAAAATATATCAATATTATTAATAAATAATAGGCTATGAATGCATCCCGATCTAAAAGATCTATTGTGCACCTAAAAGCCCAATTAAAATAATTCTAAACTATTTATACATCTCATAATTGCTGAGGGCTTAATTTTACCTATTTGATTTGGGACTAAGACCCCACTTCAAATATAGTTTATTTACTTTTTTTCATTTAAATACTACCAATGTCAAGTTTTTGTATTAATGTTAAAAAAATATCAATTAGTTTTTTTTATACTTCTCAAATACTGCTATAAAGCAGTAATCTATAAATTACAGATAGCACAAAATCTGGCTTTAAGAAGACTAATTAAGATGCCTTGATATATTAGAACAACAGACATGCATAGAGATCTAAGAATCGACCCAATGAAAAAGTATATCAAGGACAGAGCCCTAAAATTATTCACAAAAGTTGATACGTTGCCCAACCCCGCTCTAACAAACCTTAAGTCCACCTCAGGACGCTCAGGAAGATATACTAATATACGGTCCGTCATCAGTTAGGAAATAAATAAATGATAATGATTCTAGTATAGTTAAAGTTTAGTGTGGGGCAGGGATAAGCCCCCCAGCCACAATAGAGTAAAAGTGCGCAATAGCACTAACTCAATTCACAACAACAACAAGCTTATAAATAAACGGTATATTATATAGAGTTAGGTTGTAACGGATATCGTAGTGTTTACCTTAGACCTTATGGGCTATTATTTCATATAAAACTTAAAAAAATAGTTTAAAACCATTTGTTGAGTTATTTGTTATGAATTCAAGGAGACGTTGGAAATCGTATGTATTTCTGATCACAGATCAGCATGACAACACAAGTCTATTTAGTCATTTTTGTTTGTTTAAATAAATCTGTTATATGTCTTTCTGTTATGATTAGGATAAGGAGACTAAATGGTTTGAAATAAAACTAAACTTCGGAAACAACTGCATAAACAAAATATCAGAAAGTGTGGTATATGAATAATTAGTAAAATCTTATGAAGCGATTGATGATTAAACTTGCAATTTTATATACCATCATTATGTAGTAAACATTAAAGAACTGCTTATAAATATTTATATTTTTTTTGCATTATATGGATCTTATATATGTATAAAATATTGTAAAAATGCAGTGCAATTATATATTATCGTTATATGGAAAAGTAACTCAATATTTTGCTTATCAACTAAAACCAATTGTGGAACTATTTAATAACCATAAAAACAGATTAGAAGTTATTTATATATAGTAATAAAAAATTTTGGTACGTAATAGTGAGTTTAGATTTCATAAAGCTATTTATTTATATAAGATCGAGATAAATATTTTAGAAATTAAACATCATTTAAGAATATTTCAAATGATTGCAGTATAGTATGGGTCAATGGACCCATAATAGTGCTGAGCAGACTTTATTGGCTTTGCTAATCAATACTCACAAATCATATTTCCAATCTCGTAAAACCGTTCGGAGACAATATCTAGAGAGGTATTTTGTTTTCTTTTCAATTTATTGATCATTTAACTAACAAAAGTTGGAATACATATAAATTACCTAAAAAACCGATTATATATTTTAAGTTATTTAGGAAAAGGATTTGGTATTACGTAGTGAGCTGATCACATTCATGATCGTCAGTATTTGATGTTGTGAATGTTGTCGAGCAACTTAAAGAATCGTCCATATAGTTAAGCTTGAAGTTGCATAAGCCTAGTTAGTGGCACAGTAGTTTTACATGTATCTGATGTCTCTTAGCGTTGGAGAATACTATATAGTTTTGTTACTAGCTCTATGTCATCCCTCAGTTCAATATACCGTGGTAGCCGATACTATATTATATATATTGTTATATTAGTTTCTGTTAATTAAGCCAAAAGTTTAAGATTTGGAGTATGTAAACAATATCACCCTATATTTGGCTGGTGAAATTAGAAAAGCTCAATTCCTATTTAACTGTTTCAAATAGTGATCAGTAGTATACATTGTGACCGAAAAGTTTCCGGTCATAAATAAATAAAACGCAAAATTCTTAATCTTCATCAATATTTATTTTATCTCCTTCAAAATATGCTCCATTAGAAGCGATACACAAATGCAAACGTTTCTTCCAATCATCAAAACATTTTTTATAGGCGCTTTCCGGTATGGCTTTGAGTTCCCTCTGCGAATTCTGTTTTACGTCTTCTATGGATTCAAAACGCGTTCCTCTGAGTGGTAATTTGAGGTTGGGAAACAGGAAAAAGTCACACGGTGCAAGATCAGGTGAATACGGTGGCTGTTCGATGGTATTTATTGAATGTTTGGCCTTAAAATCGTTGATAATGTTGAACAAATTGAGGTGAATCGGAACAAGCCGGGCGTTGACACGTCGCATACACAAATTGTCCACCAAAATCAAACGAGCCATCTCACGACCGATGCCTAGCTCTCGTGCTATCTCTCTAACACTCACATGAGGATTTTTGAACACGATTTCCTTTGCCTTTTCAATGTTTTCGTCGGTGGTAGAGGTCGAAGGTCGTCCAGAACGCGGCATGTCTTCGACGGTCGTACGACAGTCCTGAAAGGCTTTGTACCACTCATAAACTTGAGTTTTCGATAAAACTGATTCCCCATAAGCCTTTTGTAGCATTCGCAACGATTCTGCACACGAAATTTCGTTCGAAACACAAAATTTGATGCAAACTCTTTGTTCAATATTTTTTTCCATTGTTTTTTTCGCAACGCACTACTGAGGTGAACTGGTTTCAACAGCTGCCGTAAACGAACTGTCTGACAGATCGCGCTCATTTTTGGCATAGTAATTAAGGACAGTGCTGCCAAACTACATAAACTTAAAATATCGAAAAATATACAGCGCGCGAATTTTAAATGAGAACCTCCGAAAACCTTTCGGTCACAATGTATAATTGTGTACTATTTGTAATGTATGTATAATATGTATACTATCTATAATATGTATAAGACGTATAAGATAATATAATATACATTAGCATATATGTATGTATAATATCTGCGAAATATTTTCCAAATATGATGGCGTAAAGTAATTTCGAATAAAGAACTATTCGAAAGTGCATTACTGAAGTAAAAACAGAAGTATTGTTCGATTAGTTATATTTCACATCAGAACAATGATGATCTCTCTTATCCAGTAACTTGAAACCCAGAAGATGTTAAGTTAGGTTAAATTAGGTTAGTGTGGTGGTCTTGTGCACTAAAACCCTTTAGAGCGCAACTAAAACCCCATTGTGATAGTACAAATAAAGACGTTTTGGTCTAAACAAACAAAACTATCAAAACAACTATAGAGATCAAACCAGTCTGCACATAAACCGCTTTCTGATACCAAGCTTTAACGTTGCTTATGCACCAGATCAAGAAGACCACCAAAACAGATCCACACATAGACAGTTTCGAAACGAATAAACTTGTAGCTTGTTATGTTTATTTACGAAGCATTAATAGTGGTTCACGGGCCCATGGCACCGTTCAAGGAAGATGCATGAAAAACCTCTGCTTAGTCTTCTCCATATGGTCATTTGTGCTAGAGTGGTGTTGTTAAGAATTCTTCTGGTAAAGTAAAAAACTGACGAGGTGGGACTTTTCACATTGGAAATGTTTGTAGAATATATAAGCTCCTAAAAAGGAGTATGGAAATAATAATAATATACTCATATATAGTAAATATTTTGTTAAATAAATTGACTCATTGCTTATTGGTAGTCATTAATTTTTTGATCATAAGTTTTAATAACACAGCAACTGCTGGACATTTGACATATTAAAATATTCAATAATTAATGAACAAATAATCTAATAAACAAATATAAATAATACGTCAATATTTTTTATTGGCAAAATAAAAACAAAAATAAATATAAATAAAATTGTTTATTTAATTTTTTTATTACTATTAGAAAATAAAAAGAAGTAAATGTGATGATTGAAACGATTGAGATGAAACTTTATTCTGTCATATTGTGCACAATTTGCAAAAACACGTTTGTTTATTTTATTATTCTATTGATATTAAAACTAATACATTCCAACTCAAATATAATATATACAAGTTTATACATTAACATTCGATTATTTCAGTATATGGATTATCTGAACTCTGCGCTTCTGTTTAGCAAGCAAATTACAGATTTCAGATTTCAGATTCGGAAACATAGTTCAAGTCACTTATTGTATAATTATAATCAAATTGTTTATTTTTATATGAGTAGAAATATATATGAGTAGATCTATATATGAGCAGATCTATATATGAGTAGATCTATATATGAGTAGATCTATATATGAGTAGATCTATATGTGAGTAGATGTCAAACGATGAAATAAACAAAAAATTGTATATTAAAAACATAACGAAATTCCATTTAATGGGAGTACAGTAGAACTTGTGAACGACCGATTGACCAACCGGTGTACACGAGCAAGTTGCTGAAACAAAAATGAATGAAAAAAAAGTTAATGAGTTATAAACAAAATAATTAAACCTCACTTGGTAATAAGCGTGCGACAGGCCGCAAAAATAACAATAAAAAAAACAACAAACAATGAACAAATTGTTGATTATATAAAGAAAAAATTTCTTCGAAAATTTAAAATTGTATAATAGCCAAGTACAATGTGCAATTCGAAAAGCACAAAAGAATTACAATCCAGAATATCCACATAAACGACATAAGCAACTTGACTCTGACGTAGCAGAAAATAATTGTTTACCCTCCTCCTCCGGTCGGTCATTGTCGATTGTTTGCTAACGAGAGACCTGTAAAAATTTGCATTGCGGTGTCAAATGGTATAATAATAAAAAATGGAACTAAATTTGCTTAACAAATTGTTCATCATAATAATTTTAGCAGTGAGGTAGGGAATTCTAGCACAGAATTTGCCGGTAATGAAATATTTTCTTAAAAGTATTTACTCATTACTTTTTTTAATTGTTTAAAAACGTAAACAATTAGATCATATACCTTACAAATTATTTTATGATTTATTTAAACAATAAATAAATTTATATATAATAAATTTTTTAAAGAGGTTTTTCGAACAGTAGTGAACTACAACAACAAAAACTCATTTTATATTATTTTAATTAATTGAATTTTTGACTGACCAAATTCCCATCATCAGTGGTATTGGAAATAATTCTTGTATTTAATTATTCGTAAATAATTTTTTGAGACTGCAAGTACCAAAAATCGAACTCGTGCCCTGCCAAATTTACGGCTCAGAGTCAGCGCTTCTTAAGCAACTGATCCAAAGTCGTACTTGACTTTTATGTTCGCACATTTTTCTGGAGTTTTGTTAATTTACTGTGAAAATTTTATTAACAAATTCGCTTGCTGTGTTTATTATAGAACGAAATCATAAACCAGCTGTAGAATAATGATATTAATTAATTATATTTTTATTTTTTTAATTGTTAAATTTCAATACTAATCTGCTTGTAGACGCATTATATGTTGGATGATTTATGTATTCTTTCTTATGTATGGAACCTAATCTAGGAACTTAATACTGAGAATATCATGCTAATATTACTCCACGAGTATATTATATAATATATTTTATATATGTATATATTTACATAATTTAAAAAATAAATTTACATATCGTAATATATAGTTATATATTGTTATTGTTAAATACTCATATTATGGTATTCACTTATATACATTACATAGATTTTTACGAAGTGAGATTTTCAAGATAATGTGCCGTAAACGTCTTATTGGAAATTTTAATGAATTTCCGCCGGTTTCAAATGAAGTTGTACCAATACCTCTGCTGATCTTTGTGTCTCAGTACCCGGTGGTGAATACGCAACTCCACGCCGAATGAATGATAAAGTTTAGATATTAACTACAGCCACTACAACTCTGTCAAGCATCACTTGGCCAGTATAGTCGAAGCTGCAGGCACCTGACTCCCGTAGTACCAGATTTACACATCTACTCAGGTATCACAAGTGTTGTGTCACTTACTACCAAGTACACTCCAAAACAGTGTCAGCATTGAGTTAAAGTTCAAAGATTTGGCGTTGTGACGAGAAATTTGCAAATGATTTATGGATAACCTATGCCCAGTAATAGAGGCGGTTCGAAATCAATCACGTCTAGCAAGGCTTGTTATTTCTTTTATCAGTAAGTGAAAATAAACTAATTGAGGTATTAAATGGTTTAAATAATGTGGATTGTAAAAAAGGCAATTGCATGTTGTAGATCTAGATATAATTGTAAAGCAATTATTAACAGAAACTTTAAGATTTTTTAATTATACTTATAAAAAAGTAATTATGAACAGAAGCCCTCTTATTAAGGGCATTAATTATACTTAACATCCTACAGACGATTCTCGAAATCATGTGTGTACATTCTTAATTATTGAAATGTAATTATTGTTAATTTTTTTTATTATTCATAACTTTGAACTACAAATAACTGTTAATATTGTGAGGTAATTGTATAAAAACATAAAGATCATCATAATCTGTCTCATGGGAGTATAATAAGAGTAGCTATTACACTACACTATTACGTTACACTATTACGAGTAACAAACGCAGTAACAAAACTCATTTCAATTGCATGGATTTTTTTGTTGGAAGTGTACAGGGTTACTATAGCTTGTGAATAACCTTTTCTATACCAGAGATATTAACATGGAAGAATAGCTTTAGGAAGTCTTCGAAACCTGAATATGCATAGCTCACGATGCTGTACTCACATACGTACAGGGAAATGGAGTTAAGGCTGTCTAAATCTTAAATTAGTTACTTGTTATTGACACTAACTCTAATACATAAAATAAGTACCGACATTCTCAAAAGCTTAGCATTTGTTGTATTGTTCAACATACTGTACTTTCCGTTGATTACTTTCCAGTAAGTAAAGACCGAGTTTAGGGTGATTTAATCTCAAAAAAATCACTTGAAATATACACAGATGACTGAGACATACTACTGAGAAATCATCAGTACCAGATTAATTTATCATTTTGTAGATAGAAATTTCTGCTATCCATGAACCTCTGTATTTTTGCGACACGTTTCGGAAGACCGTACATCTTTCGCCTATAAATTATTACAAACATTGATAAACCTAAAATGTTCATCGAATCATGGGGATATTTCTAAAAATGATTTTGTTTTTATACGTTATATCAGGTCTATCAAGTGTACAGCTGATATATAGGCCTGCTTTAAATTAAGGCTTTTTTAATAACAATTCTTTAGATGTATTATAGAATCTTCAAAATCTGATACAATTGTGTGAAATTGGATGCAAATAAAAGAATGGAGTTGGGCATTTACTCGTAGTTGAAACATTTTTATTTAATGTAAACTTTATTAAATTTTAATAACAAAATTAAAATAAATATCTAGTTATATACATTAGTATAATATATATAAATGAAATGCATACTATATTATCAGAATATAATATTCTAGACATAATAGTCATCAATGCAGCGATATGGATATGGATATGGAGTAAAGCGTCTTTTTCCAAACCTATTAGCAGGGCGTTTTCTAATAGGGCCACGAATACCTTCTCAAAAAATCAATATATTATTATTACAAATATATATAAAGCAGGTATTACAAACAATTAAATCAACAAGAGCTAATTTGTCTATAATAGTGCTTAGTTTCTAGACACAAATACTTATATGTATGTTTAATTCTGTAGTTAACAATTGTATTCACATTAATACCTTTCAACATCTTGATACCTTGCAGAGCATCCAGTTTGTTCCTAAACATGACGTGCGCCATACCTTTAATAAGACATTGTACATGTTTACAAATTATTTAATTTTTTATTTTATATACAAATTTTAAATATATATATCTATATAAATATTATATAAAGTATTAAGTATATATTAAGTATATAAATTATTACCTAAGGAGTCTCCATTGCAGTCATAATGAATGTTGATACTAATAATGTTAAAAGAGTTTACGAAAACTGCTTTCAGATCAACGTCTCCTACGGATCTGTCAAGATTATAAACCAGAACCAATGGATATTCGGTAACCTAGGAACATATATTTAAAAGTATAAAAAATATGAAATATTTTTATCTTATTCATATTTTGTATATTATATTATACATTTTATATTTTTATTCAATATATCTTGAATTAAACAGAAGAATATCAAAGCAAGTGATAATAGCTCGTAAAACTTCACAAAAGACTGCAAAGCTTAGATTTACAGTAAAAAGTAATATATTGAGTGATTTTTGAGATTGGATGGGAATTGTCTATAGGGAGCTGCTCCAGCCTGATGCAGCGGTTAATTCGGTTCTCTACTGCTCACAGCTTTACCGCTATAATAAAATAAGAAAATTAAATTATCCAACAGAAAAGAAGTCGTCTTCCATCATGATAATGCCAAGCGACAACCATTTTTGATGACTCGGAACAAAATGACGAAATCTGCTTGTGAAGTTTTACTGCATTCACCGTATAGTAAAATCCGTAACTTGTACCTCTGACTACCATTTGTTTTGGTATCTGCAAAACTCTTTTAATGGTAAGAAATTGACCGACCCAAGAGCCGCTAAAAATCACTTATCCAAGTTTTCACCGATAATCCATAAACACCGATAGAATAATGAAGCTATCCGAAAAATAGCAACAGGCCATAAATAATAATGAGCAATATATACTTATAGGTATATACCATATATACTTATAGGTATATACCATATATATACCATATAAATACATAAGCATATACTTATATATACAATATTTATATATAAGTATATATATAAGTATATATAAGTATATACTTATTTATACCATAGATATAATGTATATAAGTGTATATACAATATATACTTGATACTTAAGTTTTATTCAAAAACGTTCTAAAAAATTGTTGATACGCTTTATATCACTCATCATATGAAAATATCACGTTTTTATGATAAATAAAACTAAATTACCGTCTCTTGAAGAATGCATCTGACGCGATTATTGTTGTTGTTGTTATCCTTCCAATATCTACGTCTGTCCAAACGTTGGCGTTTATAGCGTTCCTTTCGTTCACGCTTCCTATTTTCAGCTATTATCTCATCTAGACTCTTATCTACATCCATCATAGTTTTAATATATTTCTAGTAAAATCGGAGCAAAATAGAAATCGCTTTCAATTTTCAAGAGAATAAAGTTATTTTGAATAAAAAATTATTTAAAGTCACAAACAAAAATTTTTAAATATACGTAATATATATACATTATGGCCTACTGAAGTAATTAAAAAGAATTTTGCTCAAATTTAAATACTACGTATATACGAATTATAGATTTTTTCCAGAATTTTGAAATAATTCTATAATTTATATAGAATTATATAGCAGCCGTATACTATATATTCCAATTGAAGCGACAATACAAATTGATCTGAGCATGTTTTTTTATCTGTCTGTTTTAATACAAAACAAGAGTCATATGTTTTTTTAAACAGTGTAAGACCCGAACCCGAACCTGAAACTGACTATATAATCTATTTAAATGGCACCTTTATTTCCGCAAAGTTCAAAGCAGCCATATTGTTTGTATTATACTATGCGTTTTTAAACTTAAATACCACTGAACAAAAAAAATAAAATCTCAATTTGTTATTAATTAATGCATAGCCATATTAAAAAAGCCCTATTAAAAAATACATTGTTTTTTTTTAAATTATTAATAATTATAATCTTAGTTACGCCGTAACATTATCAGCGTTCACTTATAATTAAAGAAGGTAAAACTAGAAATAAATAATTATATATTTTAGTTTATATTTCTTACATTTTAAAATCGAATATGCACACACAGATATATAGATATACATATATATATATATATATATATACATATATTGTATCATTTATCAACGTTTCTTGCGAGAAATGTGGAATTTAAAACGAATAATCGCAAATTATCTGAATCGGAAGTATATATGCTGATTAGTATTAAGTTTGTAATATATATTATTATATAAAACAATCAATATCATAAATATTTTTTACAAAACACTTGTTCTTTTAATAATTTGCTTGAGATTAAGCCTAATCATTTACAAACTCTTTTCGCCTTTCAGATATATATCACTTCTAATAGTTCCACCTATTGACATGCTAGCGGAATTTAATACAACTTGTCGGGTAACCTGTCAACTATCTCTGTTTTGTTTTGACGAGAAGGGTCTTTAAAGTCATTAGTAAATTTTTATTCTATAAATCAAATATTATTTATTGTTACAATTATACGTATATTACTATATCTTTATTTATAAACAATTGAAGTAAAACGTTTTCTCTTCAGTATTGAGCCTTATGTTTTGTTTAGAATCATTTGAATAATTAGCGATTTTTTCGTGAATTATTTAATCAGTTGTTTAAGACAATGAATCGCATGATATACACTTCGTCTCTACATAATATTCTTACCTACTTCAATTGTAGTTCATATTTTGCCATTTATTTGTTTGTAGGTATCTATGTAACTATTAATATAATTAATATAAAATTGTATACATATAGGCGAGCAGACAATTTTAAATCAATTTTCCAGAGTTTATATTTTGTCTTCTCTTCATTTTTTTTTTATTCCCACACTTTTGAAAATCTTCAATTTGTATCGTTAGAGGTTGTGTCTTGTCTCCAGATACTACAGTTTTAATGTAAAGAGATTTATTTTATGCGCCCCTTTATAAAGAAATTGGCTCTTTGCAGGGCTCCAACGTTTAAGAAACATTACTTTAAAAGAAGAATTCAACATTTAAGAATTTTCTCAGATAGCTAAAGCTTAGAAATTGAAACTGAAATTGTAAGATTTCAACTTCTTTTAAGTAGAAGTAGAACATTAAGTAGAAGATTTTATCCTTTTTATGCAAATATACTAACTATTATATTTTTATACTTCGCAATCGTTAGTTAAGTTTCAAAACAAATCACAGTCAATGACTTGAGTATGACTTAAGTCAGTATTGAAACTTAAGCTATGACTGTGGCTTTAAGTAGTATATTATATCATTCAAGTAGCTAATACGAGGGCGGTTTGATAAGTCAGTGACTTTTTCAATTTCCCGCGCATGTTACTCCAAATGCAACAGTGCTGCCGTCAGCTGTAATCTACCAGTTGGCAACTTTCTGGCTACGTCGTTCAGTTAGTGTTTGATAGCCGTTCAAAGCAGACAACCTCGTGAATTTTTACGAAAATGGAAAAAAGTGAATTTCGCCATTTCTTTAGGTTTGGAAACAGATAGTCGCAGGGGGCTTAATCTGAAGAATATGCTCGATGGGCTAGCAGTTCGTATCCCAATTCGTGGATTTTGGCTACAATGAAAATTCACGAAGTTGTCTGCTTTGATCGGCTATCAAACACCAACTGAAGGACGTAGTTTGCTCAAAATTAAAAAGTTGCCCACTGGTAGATTACAGCTGACGGTAACACTGTTGCATTAGGAGTAACTTCAAAAAGTCACTGACTTATCAAACTGCCTTCGTAGTTTCATTTGATTGCTGTTTCAGATCTAAGTGTGTACTTCAGTTCTATTCATCTATTAAAGATGAAGTAAATATTTTAGTTGATATTAAATAAGGTTTCAAAATCCATTATAAAATTTGAGTTTTACTTGTTCATAATTTACTCTGCGTCCCTACTGAATAAATATAATGTATATAACTTATTATTCAATTCGGTTAAATATATATATATTATATCATAAAAGTATATCTTAAAAATAAAGACAAGTTTCATTTTTTAGTTTTTTTTTTTCTCATTGGGAATTCTATTTATTATTCAATTCAAACGTTTGTGTAAATAAGATTCTAAGTTCTAAGTTCAATTTATTTTTTTTTTTAATTAAATAATGTATTTTTGCGCTGAAGTTGTTTAGTCTGGAGTTCAATTTGTTTGTCTTTTTTATAAAAAATTATAGTTTGCTTTAAAATTCAATATACATATATGGAAATTAATATTTAGTTACTAGTAAGAGTACTCTCATACCGGCAAGTTAGGTTGATGATCGGTACACAAACTAGAGAAAGTACGTAGATCATAGTTACTTATCATAGTTACATTAATTTGATACGTTTAGTAAGAAACGGCAACTGAAAGCGGTTAAAACGTAATTTCTAGTTAAAGTGGGATGCTGTCACACACCGACCGACAACCTTTGCACCAGTGCTTTTATGCAATAATTTAACAAATTTAAACAATTTGTATTTTTATAAGTGATTGCATTAAAAGTGTAATCAATATTTTTACTTTCTAATTGGAAAGCAAAAGAAAGGCGCGAAGAAAAATAATTTTAACGCGTTTTTTTTCTTGGTTTCATCTCCAAGTCATTTGACAACTTTTTAGTAAATTTTAGTAAATTGTTATTAAAAAAAAGTAAAAATAAAAAACTAAGTTATCTGCTTAAACCGCTCAGACATGTATAATTTAATTTTACGCAAATAGATACATTTTCTATCACATTTTCACATTAAGTTCAAGCGGCGTGAACCTACGCATATGACAGAGGTGCTACGCCTCTCAAGTTCAGATACTAAAAATTGTGCTGTTCTGTACTTGGCACGTATGTGACACTTTAAAAAGTTAATTGTTTTTAAACCGCAATGCGATAAACATTATAGTCATTTTATAGGTTTTTACTGGAGATATCAAAAAAATTATTATGGGATTTATATATACTATTATGGGACTTATATATATTATGGGCCTTATATTTATTATTAAATAACGTATAATATTTCCGAAAAATTACCTATTTGAGCAGGTGTTTTGTAGGTACTCATAAATATATACCTCAACTTTGTTCGACGAACTCTTCATATATGCACAATAAAGAATTTTTAATCAATTTATGTACTATATACAATATATGTATGTATGCATTATTCGCTAAATAGTAAATTTATTATAATCTACATAATAAAAATTCACGTGTAGAAATGACTTTTTGCTGTTTTATCGCCTTCTTGCTTACGTCTAAACTATTTTGCATAATAAATCTTTTTATTTTTTAAATACGAGTGTACTGCATTTACACTCAACTACATATACTCAACTACATATATGTATATATAAATATACATATAGTTTAAAAGATTTACACGTTCATATATACATATGTATATATGTATAATTATATGTGAATAAACGTTTTACCTTTATTATGAGAAGAAAATGTTTATTAAAAATAAACTTAAGCAAAAGTCAACTAAAATCGAATAAATTTTTATTTAAATGCAAAAACACGACAAAGCGCCTAGCAACTATGAAAAAAAATTGTTTAAAATTAAAAAAAAAAAAGAAAAAAAAATAAATAAAAAATTAAATATGTGAAATGTATTTTTATAAATTGTATAATGCATATATGTAAATGAGACTATAAAACCTGCATTTCGAAACTGATAATACATATTCAAACAATGCTCCACATACAAATATGATGGTTTTTGCAATTTTTTTTTAGCATTAATATAATTAAATTAAATATCAGTTGCCAGGAGGACAATGAGTTAAATTTATTAAAAATATTTTATTATAATTCATAAAACAATAAACAATGAACACAATTTTTAATATATTAAATGTCTATGAAATTGCAATAATTAAGCTTTTAACTCAATTCAGAAATAAACCTATGAAAACAATATAAATTATATTGAAGACACTACTGAAATGAACATATAAATTTAAACAATGAGATATAAAGATACTACTCAAAAGAACTGTACAGTTAATAATAATGTCATATCACTTATAACAATAATATAATAAAACTATAAGAATAATATTTATAAAAATAAAAAAAAAAATATAATTATAGTAATGGCATCACAATGGACCTGTAGGACATAAATAAATTCATCATGGTTCATTATGGCTTTACAGCCATAATAAATAATTATGGATAACCGAGGACACACCGATCTTTAAAATTAAAAATTTTTAATCTAACTGACTAAAGAGATTTGCAAATTCTGTAATAATAATATAATAATATAATATAATAATAATAAGTATATGAATGAGAGATACTTTCTTTTCAAGTTCTTAAGATGCGTAATTGAGTGACACAAATTTGATGGCTGATCCATTTCGGAAGTGAACTATTATTTTTACTTTACTTAAGTCATATACTACCCTAACCTGCTGCTCTTGTAAATCTGCCATTATGGTTTGTGTATTCCTAATACCCTCAACATATCCCACTCCAGTACAACAAATTTTTTCCATTCAACCATAGCAGAGCTCTGTGTGTGCTAAAGCACAATTTACCAGAGCACGAGAAGAGGTTAACGTGTGTATAGTTAAAAAAAAGCCAACATACAGTTAGAGAGAAGCTCAATGTGTGCTTCACAACAGCACTATTTTCGACGTCGAGTTTAGTATCACTTAAGCCGCACTCAAAATCTGTTAAGTTTCTAAATGTTTTTATAATTATTTGTTATACAAAATTTCTGAAGTCCCTGCTTGTAACAACTGTGATATAAAAGTGTAACATTATCTCTCATTATAAACATTTATATTTATCTATGTTATCTTAATTCAAATCTCAAGTAGTGTGGGCACAATTTTAAAAAAATCCTTTTTGTAGTAAAAACAGGCTACTTTTAAGTGATCAATGTAGTATGAGTTATTTGAATATGGAAATCGCAAAGCGAATCATAACAATATATTATATTGATATATATATATATAATATTATATATAATATATATATATATATATATATATATATATATATTAATATAATATATATCAATATAAATATATTGATATATATATTATATATATATATATATTCAATATAATATATTGTTATGATTCGCTTTGCGAATATATATATATATATATATATATATAATATATATATATATATTATATATTGAAAATCTTAGCTAAGTACCCTTTGCTACTATATTACATACCATGCCACCTACAAGCAGTTGTAGGTGTTAAATGTATAATTATAGAATAGGATATTAATAGCAAGCTAACGAAAGTTGTTCGAATGAGTGTATGCTTGAATCTAAAAGTAAGTCTAATAAATACAAATGAATTATGTTAAACTACTGAACGAGATTCAATTTGTATTATTTGTGTTCTATGTTATGCCTTCCATCTTGTTCAAGCTGTACTAACTATTTATCATTTAACTAATTGTTGTGAGTATCTATAAATGTCTTAATAGTAAGCAAACGAATGAAATGCGAATAAGTGATTGCTTGAAATTAAATACTTGCTGTAATGGATAGAAGTCATTGTTGTTCATATTTTATATTCTTTCATTTATATATAAATATTTGTAAATAACAAATGAATAGATTTGACATCAGTGAATATTTAGATCTTAAAGTGAATATTAATGTATGGTATGTGTAAGATCTAGAGTGAATAAATTCAACACAAAGAAGTAAAATCTACAAAAAAGTCAAGATAACAAATCTAATCACAGCAGTAAATAATAACGTTTAATATCTTGATAAAAACGCTAGAAAACTTTCTGATTCTTTGTAGATAATTAGGGAAAATAATTTTAGCACATACTATAAAGAATAATAAATTTTTAATATAATCAGAAATTCAATAAATATTCTCTAGGTGTCCAAATAATATTGTTAATTAAGGAAAAGGGGGATCAAGCCTCTGGATAAGCATGTTTTTTCAAATTTTTTTTATATGCATTTCTAAAAATATTATTCATAAAGAATAGAAAAATATAATCGGTTCAACCCTGTCTACTAAACGTGTGTTTTCTTGAATATATTTTATCTTATAAAATAAAATATTATCTTTTTTATTTATGCGGAACCTCCAAATAATTCTTGAAAAATATATTTTTCATGATTTTAGATATACACATGTGAAATGTATGCCAAATCTAAAATTGTCAAAAATTTGGCGTCTATCTATAATTAGAGTCTATAATAAAAAACTAGACGATATTTTGCATTAATTTAAAGGTATCGACTTTATTTAATTAATGGTAGCAGAATTTAATGACGTACACGAACTTGTAATAAAACAAATTAATCAAATGTAATTTTTTCAAATAAAATATTTTAATTTTTTTCGTAATACAAAAAAAAAATAGAAAACGGAAGTTAAACGAATTTTGGACTTTCGGTAAGAGGTTATTTCTTCCAAGGGAATAATTCCTGCTAAGTCGTTGGTTACTGCGAAAAACAAATAAAAAATTTATCAAAGGTATGTGTTGTACTACTATATAAATTCGAGTACTTTTTGTAAGTTTAATAATTTTCTTATTCTAAACATAATCGGATCAGTAGCTTGTCAGAACAGTTTGATTGAGATCATATCCATTATATGAATGATATCGACACCTATCAAATATTGCAAGAACAACAACCTCCTAAAAATAAATGTAAAGTTAATAAACAGATATCATTAAATTGGTATGAACTATAATCTTTATATTGTGATAGACCTATGTTTTATATAGCTACCAAGTTTGTGGCACTATATCATTGCTAAAGATAATGGTATCGCGTTCTTGATGGAACGATAAATTGAATCTATTTTACAAATTCCTTTGTTCCACCGAAGTTACATATGCAGAAGTAGTATAAATCTAAATTGTATATATGAATTTTTAAAATATAATAACTGATTAGCATATCAATCTTTTTACTATTGGGTTCTAGAAAAAAACCAAAAACTGATAATTTTTTCTGGGTTTCAGAAAAAAACCAAAAAACTGATAAAAACTTTTCCATCTCTGACTAGTTTTTTAGGTCAAAGTTTTTTAGGTTTATTATTTAGTGTTCTTATATATATATGTATACTTAAAAGCGTAATGGTCACTTTTTATAGGCCTGTCGCTATCAATTTTAACGTTGAGTTGTAACCGTGTATGCAGTTTTACAAGTTTATCATGACCTTTCACCATGTCACGGTCACGAACCAACAACTTATAGAGCTGCCGTATTTTTTGTAGTAATGCTGCAATTGACTATTACCTTTTTAATGATCTAAGTATATATCGTTAAGTGTATTCATGTAACCACTATAATGCAACCATAAAGATCCAGTGTGTTACGGAAAGTGCACAGTAAGATTCTGTTATAATCTGCTAATTCCATTTTTTTGTTGTTTTATCTAAAAAGAAGCCGACAGTATTATATTTTCAAACCAATTTTTATATTTGGTTTCCTATAGCAGTTAGTTAGACTTTCTTTTTAAATTTTATTAGTAGTCCTTTGTAATCTATATAAAATTTAAATTACTCATTTAATAAATAAAATACAATAGTTTGTTAGTATCTCATTCTCAGTATTACATATCTAAGGTATTTTCGGTATTTCTATCTGCATCAGCATATACTATTTATTATATAAAACTCGAAAACTACTAGTGTATAATTTAATACGCCTAGCAATAGATAATATCTATGTTAGACAGTAGATAATATCTATTTTCACCAAAATAATTATATGTTTGCAAAAGTATATATACATACATTTATGGATATTACGAGTAGTTAAAAAAAAATTTTGTGTAATAGTTTTATGAAGGCATTAGTAATATGTATAAACGGTCTAGGAAGACAAATCCTAGGTTTACGTACAAAAACAAAACACATTTTTTTCGCGTCAAAACTTTCTACTAAAAATAAAGAAACAAAAAATAAGAAATTCAATACTGCGAAGATAAGTCAGAAGAATTCTTCAGAAACCGATTTAAATGAAGCTTTATTATTCAAAGCATATTTGCGATAAAGACAACTTAAAGATACATTAGTAACTAAAAATAATTAAAACATTCATTAAACGTGTACATATAAATTATATCCATATAAATATATATACATATCTGTATATAAAAACGTGATAATGATCCATTAAATCGAATGGAAACATATGTTAATTGTGATTCATATTATTTGCAATATTGGTTTTAGCTTACGCATAACTAATTTTATTATATATACTCCTCCTACTTCAAATGATAATGCCATTTAACGATCGTTTATTATGTTCACTCTAAGCTAAAGATCTATCTTGAATGTTCTACAGCTTGAATATTTTCTTTTCTTCTGACTATTTTTCTTGTCTTCTTGGTTAAAATAAAATTAACTTTAAATACTTGAGTGATATCCCCATACGACCAAGTTTAGATTGGCAAAGTGCACCAGTCTCCAGACAAACAATTCAGTTGTTTTTCTCCAAATATTTATTTAAAATAATATTTTTTATTTTTTATTTTTTTTTTTTTTACTGAATAAGAAAAATACTGGAAACAAAACATGTTTGTGGGCGTAAATTTGAATTGTTTGTGCTTTCATTTAATTTAAGGTGATAAAAAGTATTTTGGGTATACAAAATCTTTTGATTCACTACACTAAGTTTTAGGAGTTTAAAAGAATTTAATACTTCAATAAAAAGAATAGATTGTGTTCCTATCATAATAATAATATAATAATAACATTACTGTAATGCTTTCAGGCTCAACCAGAACATCATTCACTACTATCATCGGTACTACAAACGGATTCAAATGTTATCATTCTTTAATACAGCTCTCCACAGATACTAAGATATACCGATCAGATATATCAGTTGGGCAACTCTAGACAACAAATTCAATGTACCATACTGCAGCCATCACAATTTAACGCGTTCATTTATATTATTAAATCAACGTTTACATAGATCACATATAGTACAGTTGGTAGTTGTTGCGTTTCTTAAATCGTCCTTTCACACTTAAAAGGTTGCAATTTTAAATATATTTCTCACGAATGTGACTAGGTCAAAGTGCCTTCAAAGTATGTGAACATCATAGTCTCAGATATAAATGTGATTATTAGCAAGAAAAATGGTCGACGTTGCCCGTACGCTGACAATGGCGGTACTTTTAAGCGACCTTCTGATCTAACCCGTAGTATCCCAACGAACCATTTAAGAACATGAAATTTTAGAACATAATCTTGTAATAATCTTGTAGATAATAGATTATTATAACTTAACAATATTTATAATATCAAAACCGAAAAGTAAATTATATAGCTCAATTATCGGGGATGTTGTAAAGAAAATTATATAAGATAACAACTATAAAGTATAGGTTTCAATAACTTGTATTTAACGTACACAACAGTAATATAAATAGTCTTTATTACTAACTACCAACCAATATTTTGAAAGAAAGACCAGCTCTATACCCTACAATCACACATCATAGATAGCAAAGTGCACCTACTAACTTCCGTCAAACTTTCACAGCCATTATATTGTATTATAAAAGAGTAAAAGAATCGCTCTAAAATAAACAATAACACAAATTGATGGCAATTAAATATTGTGTGACTTAATTTCCTATAATTATACCCCTGGAGATTAGAAAACTAACGAATCGTCGGGTGAATGATAAAATAAAATTTTTTTTAATATTTGTATCTAAAAGAAAAAGACCAGGATAGTTAGCATAAAACAAATATATTAACTAAAAAGTAATATGTCTTTAATTTCTGCAATAGATATATTGTATACTTTGTATACTTCATACTTTAAGAAGAATTTACAGTGGATAAACTTCTTCTAATAAATAGATCAATGTTATTTACATTGATATGATCGGAAAAATAGTTTTAGCGGGTAAATTCTAAACTGAATTAGCTCCTGCTGGTAAGTACCGGTCAGTAATAAAGTAGATAGAAGTTATAGGTTCTTATTTTCTATAGTGAAAAGCTTGGATAGATACTTTAAAAAAATTAAATCTGTGGATAAAATTTTAATAGATAAGTGGATAACATCCTTTTTAAATCTTTTTTCTTTCTCTAACCCATACAAAAGTGATCGTTAAGAAAACCTTATATTCAGTCAATATATAAAATTGACTTGTTATAGTAAAAATTGATTTTCAATTTTTATAAATTTGAATTGTTCAAAATTATTCAATTATAAAATAATATTTATTTAATTATAATGTATTTACATAAATAATGAATTATTTAAATAATAAAAAAATGACTATGGAAACAATTTTTTACTTCAATAAAAATTTAAATTAAAATATTATCTATTTTATTTTTAATTCAGATGTTCGGATAGACACTTTAAGCGGATAGAACTTAAAGTGAATAAGCTCCTTATGTTAAGTGTGCAGTGGGTACAGCAGATAAATGGCTACTGTGCCTACTGTGCAAAGCTGCCAACTTTACTATCCAGAAGTTACAAATGCCTATGGATAGTGCCTTGGTACATCTGCGCAAATTACAGGCTAAGAGGGACAGAGCCCTGAAGCTATTCGCGAAAACCGACAGGCTGCACTACTTAGCACTATCTAATCTCAGAATAATCTGTGGCCGCACGGGGCAGTACTCAGATCTTAGCTCATTCATCGAAAAATCACAAAAGTTTTGAGGAATACATTAATTAGTCAGTAAGATGGGTGGGACTCTGTAGAAACTCACCAGTTATCAAAGAGTAGAAGTGCCCAGATGTAGTCACTTGGAAAAGACTTAACATGTACATGAACATGAATAATACAAAGATAGCTAGATAAATTTTAAGATATATATATATACATATCTATATAGAATATAGAGAGGTTTCGATCAGTAGTGAATTACAACAACAAAAATCATATATTTCTATCTATCTATTGTAGTAATAATAATTTTATTATAGCTAAATAGTTGAACGACTGGAAAACGGAATATTGTGTAGGGTATGGCTTAGGTCTAATGTACTGCTTGTTACATTTACTTCGTTAAAAAATGAATGGAGAAGTGATTGTACGCTTGTGGACTTAAACGAGTCTTTGAAGTTTGTTTTTTTTGTTTTTCATTTACAAACAAAAAACTGCTCCAGCTGTTACAGTCTCCTTCCGGTTGTTGCAGCATTGTGCGTGGTGGTCTCGAATTTTGTTGCTCTCGAAGTGCAACCAGTTGCAACTGCAGTTGTTGCATTTCGGAATGTGGTAAGTAGTTCATTTATTGATATCGCACCTACATACAAATCGCTTCTACATATTTACTTGCAGTGGTTGTTGTGTTTGTTGTGTCTTTAATAGGTTTGTAAAACTATTTTTAAATTTATGTACTCGTACAAGCAAATAATGTACTTGTATATGCAATTTTTATTTCAAACATGAATACTTTATTGATTTTTATTTACAAAAAAAAAAAAATAAATAAATAAAAATAATATAAATGCTTTTCTGCTTTGATGTGCATTGCAATGAAATTATGAGATAAAACAAATAATAAACGAATAAAAAACAAATATTTTTATTTATTTTAATTAACAAAATAATAAATAAATTTCTTGTTAACTTTATTGCAGTTTCCTAATAAAATTTGCTTGAATGTGAATGCTTAATATTTGATGTTTTCACTCGCAGTTCCACAGGGTAAAGTCTCAGGACGGGACTTTACCCAGTGAACTTAAGCAGACACCATTGTTTACTGTCGTGTTGCATATCAGCAAGTTGAGCTTAAAAATTTTTTGATGAGTCATTGCAGCTCACACAATTGAATGTGCTTGTGTCTATTTCTTTCTTTATTGTTTTTTTTTTTTAATCTATTATTTGTTGCTATTTATAGCAATGCCACATTCCTCAAGTGTTTTGCTTTATTATAGCAGCCTCAGCCATTCAAATATTTAGATATTTTACTGCAAGCAGCACTCGCCACTCGTCACTCACCACTCGTCATTCGTTATGCGGCGTTCGAAATTCGGAATTCCTCTCTGCAATGCGCTCTCCAAGAAGCGCCCGGCAACACTTTATGGGGCGTTGTCTTCGGTCTACAATATTTTTAAATTGATTTATTGTTTTTCTCAGAAAATTGGCGTACCACCAGTGAATATGCACAGATGAACAAATATTGCAACAACACCTGCTTCAGCTGCTAATTATTGGAACAACACAACTAAAATCATTGACCAAATAGTGGTATCTAGTAGTTATCTGTCTTGCAAAGTAGGTCTTTTTGTTTGCAATTATGTATATTATACAATGTTTGAGTTGATTGTTTCTTCATGGCATAAAAAAAATACATTTTATAGCGACACTTCTTAGTTTCAAATAATCTTGTAAATATTTTTGCCTATCTAATAAAGGTGTATTTCAAAAAAAATTAATATATAAGATAGTCTTAAATAAGATAGTTAGATAGTGTTAGAATTCGTCTTATTTCAACATAAAACAATATAATGTGTTTTACACACATGCATGCTTGTGCATACATACATATAAAAATTGTAATTTGCATATGATTTTTAATCTTAACACTTTTACATTATAAATTATTTGTGGTTATATTTTTGCATAATTTTTAATTCGACTACTAATTGCATAATTGCAATTGCATAAATCTAAGAAACCGCACAATTGCATATACTTAAGTCCCTAATTTAAAGACTTACAATTGTCTTACAATTGCCTGTTGCCAATTAAAAATTACAGGAAAAAAGATGGATCATTATAAATCATAAAAAAGTCGCCAATTACTTCACAAAGATTGTTCAAATCTTTGTCATTTATTACCAACACCGCCATTTTGAAAGATATTCGGGTTTTACTATTATCAGGCATCTGTAACTAATGTTTAGGTACTAACTATATATATCTGTATCCAGTGTGTCCAAAAAGTTACTTATTTACCTTTATAATATTCATTCGCTAAAGTACGAATTAGAATCTGTTTATAAATAATTCACAGTCTTAAATAAACTAGAAACAAAGAATAAAATATCTATATTGAAGATAGTATGATACATTGGAATTGACTGCAATAAAATAATCATAGCCAGACTACGTGCTGCAAGCCCAGGAATTATTTTCTAGACAAATTTATTAAATTATGACTAGTCAAGTAAGAAACGAAACAAAGATTTTACCGTATCACCAAATCAGGCCCTGAAAATTTGTAACTCCTCATTTAAAGACTCTAAAAACTATAAGAAGCTTTGGAGTATTATAAATATTAAAAGACAAATTCTAGAACATATTTCATTTCCTCAAAAAAATACGTGTACAATGCAATATAATGAGAGTGGATATATTTAATTTTTTATATCACAATATACCATGGTTCCACCTTTTACTTCCGAAAGTCAAGTTCAATCAAAGGTATTTATTCGTTATAATAAGTAAATTCTAGAATAATTTTTTATTTCGTTAAAAAAATACAATTAGCATGTAGCATTTCGAAAGTTATTATTGTTATCATAAAGATAAGATATTGCATCTTCATTTTAAACGCTTACTATACACCTTTCTTTCAGAGAGAGTGTCTCATAACGTGCTATCTCTTCACAATAAATAGTGGTACTTCTCATATCCTTTCAAATTTCAGTTCTGTGGCTAAGTAACGTTGCTAAGTAACTAAGATCTTCCTTAGTTTATACATAGCTCATGATAACTCTCCAGCACATGCTAGGTGGTCTCCTCTTCCTTCTTGCAAAATCTCTAAATTACATTGGAGACAATTCTTAGCTTATTTAAGTAATGCCACAATCAACATAATTCTGTTAGAATGTCACATTTAAATTATTTTTCGTTAAATTCATAAATTTGAATTGGCTTAAGTAAACAAAATAAATAAAATTGAAACATGAAGTTTGTAATTTAATTTAATTTATTTAAATTTATATATGTATATAACGAAACTCGTGAACTTAAAAAATATCTATAAAAATTTTTTCGCTAAGTTCAGACATTCCTTACATTGACTTTGGTTATAGTATCTTATAAACAATTTAGTATATAGTAAAGATGATAGGTTTTCCCGGTATAGTATTCTTTATTCGGTTAATAATTTATTTCTTTTAATAGGTAGGATAATATTACTTTTTCCTAGGCCAAAGGAGTGCTACGGGCCTATGTACAAAAATTATGCTCCTTCCTTTGGAAGCACACCTGATTTTCCACAGCTGTTGGTATTGCATTCAATACCAACATACCCCGAACCCATAAAAACAACACATGACTATTTTGGTTCATTATATTCAGGTTTTTAAATACTCCATCAGTTATTTAAGTCAATCAAGTTTAAGTTAACTTGATTAGATTTGAGTACTTTGATAGTTTCCTAGCTGTGTGTCAATATAACTATTCTTTAATTACAGGATTTATGTTTAAGATTAAAGTGAACACATCTATCAATGGAATATATTTTCGATTTTAAGTTGTTAAATTGATTTCTAGCAACTTACTTTCAGCTGAAAGAGTGCTGCTTAAGCTCTATTTTAAGTGTGTAAACTATCAGTATTCAGTTATGATGTGCTAGTTTATCTTGTACTAGATACGGCTTCCCAATCCTTTTTGTTACTATGTTAGGTTCAGTCTTGATTTGTTTTTGAAATCATACTTTGATCCATCGACAATTTAGGGTGTTGTTGCAGAAGAATGTCAAAGATGTTACGAATTTCGAAAAACTGGAGAAGTTGGTATAATACACTGTCATTCGTAGATCATTCCTTTTCGCTTAGAATTGAACATAAATAAAAAAATGGTCTAACATAACTCCTATGAATTATTTGAACTATTTCCAGTTTGCTATATTCGTACTCGTTTGGAATAGGAAGGTGATTGAATCTAACAACCATATAGGCTATATATTATATGATAATATAATTAATGTCTGGAATTGGGTCTACAATACTTTTACCAATTTAAGGATGCAGTGCTTTGTTGAATTGACTTTCCATATCTTATCTACTTCATAGTTTATTCGTGCGAACATTTTTCCAATCTAGTATGTGTTGTAAAATATTCTATACACCTTCTTCTTTTACGATACTCGTAAATTAAGCTACGCATTAGTTTAAAACCGATGTGCATTATTTCTGCACTGACCTATGATAAGAATTTAAATGGGCATTGCTTTTACTGTTCTTCTACAGCAATTATTCAGGAAAACAGTTTCATAAAGTAGCTTGCTTGGACACGTTTTCTATGTGAACTGATAATGGTTGGCGTTAATTGCAATAAACGAAGACCGCCACAGTCACCATAAAACGACCACAAAGTGAAACTGAAGTGGGTTAAATTTATATGCAGTGTCACGTTATAGGCACTCGAAAATATCTAAAACGCTTATCAGTTTATAAACATATTTTTTGTTTGTTTATTTTTAAGTTGCACTTTTTAGCTTTTATTTTTCTTTTCATTCTTTTATAATTTATTATATTTTGTCATTAATAAAAAGTAAATAATTTTTTTTTCGATACTCTATACTCTTTTAGTATTAACTATTATTTAATAATTAATAATATTAATCTATTCTTTAAAAATTAATATATTATGACCGTGTGCGAGTTCGAATAATTTGAGGTAAACTAAATTGAAATTTCCCAGGGATTTTTTGCACTGTACTTATGTAAATATTTATTTATTTATTTATTGGACTTATTTATTATTTTCAGTTAAAAGATTTTAAATTTATTTATTTATTTATTTCATAGCAAAATTAACAAAACTTCAGAAAAACACGCAAACAAAAAAGTCAAGTAGGCTTTGGATCAGTTGGTTAAAGTGCGCTGATACTGAGCTTCACATTTGGCAGAACCCGAGTTCGAACTCTGGTACTTGCAGTCTCAAAAATAATTATTTATGAATAATTAAATACAAGAATTATTTCCAAGACCACTGATGATGGGAATTTGGTCAGCCAAAAATTCAATGAATTAAAATAATATAAAAAATAAGATTTTTGTTGTTGTAGTTCAATACTGTGAATTACCGAAAAACCTCTTTATTTATTTATTAAACATCTTATAAAGTTTTCACAATGTTAACACCTAATTTACTCAATTTTTATATAATTTACCCTACTCGAAATTCTGGTAAATACCAACATTGCTACCAACATTTACTATTTCCCTTAATTTACTCGAACTCGCACACAGCCTATATTAATTAAATATATTATTTTATATATTATTATTACATCACATTATAGTATATATATTATAATTATTGATTTATAATTTATATAATTTTTAATTAAATAAATAATATAGTTATTACTATAATTTTTAGGCTGTGTACTTATATAAATATTTATTTACTTATTTATTTATTATTTTCAGTTAAAAGTTTTCAAATTTGTTTATTTATTTATTATTTAATTATTTATTACAAAGTATTCACAATGGTAACACCTAATTTACTCAATTTTTATATAATTTACCCTACTCGAACTTCTGGTAAATACCAACATTCGCAGCCATACTGACATAATTTACTATTTCCCTTAATTTACCATCAATTTACTCGAACTCGCATAATATTATATTTATATTTAATTTTGCAGTTTAGCTATAGCTTGCATAAAATTTTTTTCACCAAAATGCATTGTGAAATGGTAGGTGCAGTTCCTATTAGAACTCAAGTTCCAAACGCAGCTTTTGTGTGGTGAATTCTTTTTTGCAGTGCATAAATTCTGCAAAATCCACAAATGCAAAATTAAAATCTTGAATTTTTTAAAAGAGCGGAAGATATGCAAACAATGATGCAATATTCTGTTTACAATTAATGTCGTTGTTTTTTTGTTTTATTTACTTCGTTTTTTATGAATCATATTTTTTTGTTTTGTTGAATAAAATTTTTTTTATTTTGATTCGCCGCATGAAATGTACATCAACAAAACACATAAACATAAACAAGGTCGTCGTGCTCGACTATCGCGACAAAAGGCACGTAGCAACAAACTAAATTTGTAAACAAACCGAGAGTTGCCCTATGTTGTGGAAAATTTCATTTAAGAATTTTTGAAGATTGTTAAGGTGAAATTGTAATCAAAATTGTAAACAAAATTGTGTATTACCAGAATTGTGGAACATGTTTTCAAACACGTCTACCAACTGTAATTCTTATGAGGAAGTTGGGTAGTAAGATTTTTAATAATAATTCAAAATTCTAAATTTCTATATATTTCGATAAAGAAGTTGATAGAATTTAGAAAAACGTGTTTATTTTTTTTTTTTTTAAAAATTAGGTGAATTTCAAATAAATAATTTTTTTGAAATTTATTTGTTTACTCACAATAGCATTATCAATGAGTTTAATGAGTTTAATTTGATGATATTTATTATAACATTAAAAATTAGATGATATTTTTTATAGTATTAAAAATTTTATATTATAAAAATTATTTAATTTTATAGTATTAAAATTATTTTAATAAAATTAAATGCAAGGTATTAATATATATAGGTATATATTAATATACATGTATTCATATATGTATATAAATATACTTATACACATACATAATTAATTAATATATGTCAAAAAAAATATACCTTTTTTTGACTAAGTATACACTAGGTCACTCAGTAGGATCTTCTCAAAATGGTAATTTTCAAACGATAGTGGAATTGAATTAACCCATAAGAAGCACACCTTAAGAAAACTCTCAACCGACATTGCCCGAAAATTCATTGACTGGAATCTTCAAGAAAGCCGAAGAAGAGAACGCCCAGAGCACACATGGCAGCTTACTAAAGATATGGAACCACAAACGAACTGGGGTGGAGTGAAGAGATTATTGTCAGCCTTATGCTCCACCCGGGTGTGACAGGAAACTATGTATATATATATATATATGCTACGTTGACCAGGAATTAGTATAGGTATTTCACTTTTTACATTTTCACATAAGCTAAGCTAAGCGCATTTGGAATTTGGGTGTTTTAGGATTAGTTTGAATTAGCAGACACAACAAAAACTTCTAAATATGAATTTGTTAATTGTTAATTGCATTTATATGCAGCTGTCGTTTATACGTTCATTCAAATACTTTCGAAGTTTACAAATTTAATTAATTAAAAAAACTTTAGATATTTTTTATTATTATTTATCCAATTATATTTACAACAGCCTTATTTATTAACTTTGTTTTTAAATAAAAATTTAATCACAACGCAATTAAGGTTTAGTAGAGGCATTAATTATTATTACCAAATCTTCCAATTACAATACTCTGTGGAAGAAGTAAAAAATCCTCAAAATTTAGCGAAATTGCTATAGAAAATTATTATGTAATATAAATTAAAAATAAAAAAGTGTGAAAAGTTAAAAAGTGTAATATAAAAAATTTTCAAAATATCTAACAAAATAACATACAATTTGGTAGATATTTTAGTGCTTCAATGCATCAATTAAATGCATCATTAAATATATAATAACAACATCCTATTTAAAGAGTTTATTTGCTTATGTAAATTTAGCTTATTTCATACAGTTTTTCTATTTGTTATAAGAATGATAGTTCAGTATCCGTTGGTGGGGGATCGTCAATAACTATTCTTTCTATTAATATTGAGTGATTACTAAGTACTTGCAAATTTATTAAATGCTTAAGAATTTTATGTATATGAATTTATAGTATTAAAATTCTTATACTAGAATTAGAATTATTTCAAAAAAAAAGGGTTTATCAGTTTAAAATATTTATTGTTCAATAAATTAACTGCTAAGATTCTGTTAAGAATTTTTCTGATAAACGAAACATTTTTATAATTTAAAATCAGTTAAAAATGAAAAAAAAAATTAATATAATCATTATAATTAGAAATGATAATGATTTACTACCTATTGGATCAATGGTGCTGTCCTTGAAGAAAGTCTCATTAAGCCGATCTTAACTAATTAACGTTATTTATTTTGAAACAATCGCATTGATTCGATTTTAATTAATTTCCAATGTAATTCATGCCAGAACCGTTTTTGACAACAAGTTCAGATAGAAATAAGTTGTAAGTTTAGGTGTAAATGCATTTTGATATTAGATTTAAAAGATGAAAATTAACAACAGCATATTTATATAAGAAATCAATGATTTATATATTTCAGCCTGGTAACCAATGGGTACTTTGGATTTTATTCAGAATGAACTGTTTGAATTACCTTGGGGCCTTGAAATTGGTCCACGACTTTTCAAACTAATTCTACAGGACTTTTTTTTTGATGTTATTAGTTGCTGATAATAATCACCGCAGAGAAAGGATCAGGTGCTATTAAGGTTATTGAGACTTCTATCACCTGTTTCGTTGCCGTCGGATTGCTCTTTTTCAGAATCATATTTCTTTTATTCATGTTAACTAACTTATATATGCGATTATTGCAGCTTCAAATTAATTTCATCCAAGACTAGATTTTAGAGTTTTGGATTCCAGATTAAGAGAATTTATAGTCTAACTGCCTGAATATATATTTAGTAGGTTTTGGTGACAGCAGGAGCTTCCCTCCATATTTAAATAGTGTATAAGTAACGTTCTGTTACAATACCCGTAAACAAAGTTAAATGTTTAAATTCTTTTAGTCAATCTGCGTGGTTGATGAAATAGATTTTTGTTTATAAGACGTATAATTTTCTTCCAGAGTTGTTAGTTTACAAACTATGACAGAAGATTTTCTCAACTTTTCGAGTTTTGAGAATTTTCATAAAAAGTATTAGGTTATCTTTATTTTCTCAATTTCTTTGTAACCACATCAGTTATAGTTGAAGATTATATCTAATTTTTTGGTATGGGTGCCTACAACCTTTAAACATTGCCTCACGTTTTTCGATTCAAGCATTAATCAAGAGCATACGAGTTCTAGATTAATTGAACTAATAATCACCACATTAGTTAGGGTTTTCCACAACACATAATAATCTTCCATTTCTGTTTGCATAATAAAGTTAATGTTTTTCTATAGTCGTCTAAAGCGTTTAAGTATATTGCATTACTATTACTATTTTTATGTAATTTAAACTTTTGACTATAAGTTATAGAAAAATAAAAGTGTCGGGATATTGGTAGATCGGGTAACTATGACCACATTAGATATTTTATGAAATACTTCTTATTTAGAGCTATTAAACAAAAAAATCAAATATAAAAAATGATATTAAAATTTTATTACGATTTTGGTTGAAGAAGACATATATTAGTGCTCCATAATAATACATTTAAAATAGAATAGAATAATTAATAAAAATAATAATGAAAATCTGCAAACTTGTCGATATTTTTTATATCTTTCAATATTTGATTACGTACCAAACAAAGGAACAAAAGAGATGACGTCAATAATTATTTTAAAAAATGCTGGTAAATATAAATATATAACAAAAATGTACAGACCTCATTGAAAAGTAAACAAAATTTTGTGCTTTTAGAAATTAAAGAAATTCATATTTATTGCAAAAAAATAAATTTAAATTAATTTTGTATCAATTAAATAAAAACAAACTTTGTGCTTTAAAAAAAAACCCCTGAAATATCTTAGAGAAAAGAGACTCTGAACTTAATAGACCTGACCTTGTATGTTACCAAGCTGTATAAAAAAAATGAAATCAACTGACTAAAAAAGAATGACACACGATTTCAGAAGAGAATAGAAAATATATTTTAGTAATGCAGAAACATAATAATCTTATGTATAAATCTCAGGAACCTTTGCGGTATCAAAACAAACTAAAACCAGTAAAGTCCTGTAAAAGGTGATTACAGGATTTTGTTTAAAAAACACTTCGTATATATTTTTTACAGAACTCCCTTCTTCCACTACTAAAATCTATAAATATTTGAACTCGAGCCTTATAACGATATTAATATAATACAATGAATTATCATCCAATGTCTTCACTACAGGGTCATATCGATAGAATGAATGACAATAGGTCAGCGAAGGAAGTGTTTAAAGTTGTAGTTAGAGGAAGTAGGCGTAGTTAGAGACTATTTCTTCGGTAAAGTGAACAAAATGAGCGAGCACTAATCGCACTTGATGTACTAGACTAGAATAGTTCTGATACAAAACCTGAGAACTATATTCAGTTCTAACAATTGAGTTAAGGCGTAAACGAGATTCTACCATTAAAGCAGAACTTAATATACATTTTAAAAACAATATAAAAAATACACAAAAATTAAAGAACCTTTATTTTAAACATTAATTCCTTTACACTGTGATTAAATTTGCAAGGAGTTCAAAGCGATAGATGCATTTTAAATTATAATAGAAAATTGATATAAAAAACTATAACTACAATAAATTAAAAATCTTAATTTCAAAAATTAAAACTCATAACGTACATGTTTCCTTACAGATAATAAAGATAGTTTCCTTTCTATATAAACACATCCAAAAATATGAGTATCACATAAACTTATACTGATGTAATACTATAATATTTCATGTGCACAATCGACTTTTTTTATACAGAAGTGTTAACTTCCTACCTATAGTTCACCATCTTCTACCGACCTGGCAATAGGGGCTTCAAAAAAATATGAATACAACAAATACTTACACTTATATTGGAATATTTCGAACCCACAAAAACGTTGTTTAAATAAATGCGTGAACTTGATATCAAGATAGGTATATGATAGGAGGCACTTTTTTATGTTTTAATACCTCTACAATGTGGCAAATTCTATATATTTTATCTTTTCTTTTTATGCTTATTATTTATCCTTCATCCACCACAAATCAAAGGTCAATCATTCAATTTCACAGAAAATAAAAACAATGTCAATAATTATTGTCTGAAAAACCTCTCTTACCGTTTTTTATTATAATAAATAATATACCTGAGGTTACTTTCCTTTTCTTTAGTTTACTTTATAACCGCGACTATAATTTCTTCTGAAAAATACTCTCAAATTGTAGGTTAAAAACTAGGGTTCAATGTCATAGTTTTTTCCCTTTCAAATACTAATTATAATGTTAAACATTGTTGACTAAATTTAATTTACTTCTTTCGAAAAGCATTGTTTTGTTGACAATAACCTATTATTATATGTAGTGTAACATAATAAATATGATGGGCTACTGTTCTTTTCTTTGTAACGCTTGACTAAGCGAATTAATTCTTTTTTAGCAATTTTTAGCTATTGCTACCTAAAATAAAGGGATTCTCTGAAATACTATTAAATTAAATGCGAAAACTCAATTTTAAAAAATTTGAAATCATATTTTGGGATTTTCAAGGAAATTTGTTATGTGTAGCATATAACGTTATAGTAACATGTACTTGAGGATCTCAAATATTTCATATATTATATTCACATATGCATTATTATTTTTAAGTTGAAGCCTATATATGTTTACTAATAGTTAATTAATAGTTTCTTAGAAAACAACATATAAAGGTAATGTCATAAATAGTTGACTCTAGCGTTGTTAAATCGGCTTGTCCAGGAAAACAGAATCGGATAAAAAATTGTATGTACCTAAGTTGAATAATTAAAAAAAGGGTCATTTAAATTGAGAAACAATAGAAAAACACATACTTAAATACAATATTATTTTATCCTTCACTTTATATAATTGTATATTGCTTTAAAAGAAATACTATGCAGGATTTATCAATGTCAACTAGAGATCTAATGCGCCCATTTATGCATAGAATATTTCATCAAATTCGATTTTTAACCTACTTCACAAAAACTTGTTTGTTTAATCGATGTAAGATGGTATTGCTTTCGCTTATACATTAGTGCCTAGCATAAATCACTGCGATCTAGAGATCTAATGCGCCCATTTATGTGCATAGAATATCTCTTCTAATCTGATTTTCTATATGTAATACAATATTGCATTAGTGTCTAGCAAAATCCATTCACTGTGATCTAGAGATCTAATGCGCCCATTTATGTGCATAGAATATTTCTTCTAATCTGATTTTCTAGATGTAATACAATATTGCATTAGTGTCTATCAAAATCCATTCACGCGTTTTGAGGACTCATGCTCTTCATTCCAAAACCTGCAAATTCTATTAATGTGTAGAACTTACAATTAAATTATTAAATGATTGCAATATATATATATATATATATTTCCTCAACCAAACAAAGTTATTATGTCTGATTTATTATGAACATGTAATTAATTGCAATTTCAAAAAATTTTAATTCACTATTAATTCAACATTTCAATTTTTATCAAAGTAATATAAAAATATAAAGAAAGTTGTTTAACACGGTTTCTCCAGAATTTAAGCCTGTCTGTAATTTCACCTCCTTAATTTGACTTTAATTACTATAATAAGATGTAACCTTATAGCGATCGATGCTTGTAAACTTTTTTCAATTCGCTCTTAGAAGTGGTTTTAGTATCTTTTAAGCATTTTTATTAACAAATTTTGAGCTTTTTCACTGTAGTCTTTGAGACTGCAAGTACCAGGAATCAAACGCTCTGCCAACTGACCCAAAGCCGTATTTGACTTTTATGTTAGCACACTTTTCTGGAGTTTTGTTAATTGGCTGTGAAAGTCTTATTAACAATTTCACTTGCTGTGTTTATATTAGAACGAAATCATAAACCAGCTATAGACTGTAGAATCACAGCTGTAGATTGAATTAATATTTTCTTAAAAAATTTAAACTTTTTCATATTATTCATTTTAGACGATATCATGACCTAATTGGGTATAAAATGATTTTGTTAACCGTAAATCCTTTTGAAACACAAAGTCAATTTAAGAATATATTACCTGTTTTTTGGTGTGCATTAAACCCCACTATTGAGAATTTACCGTATCCCTGTAGATTGTTTTTTGTACAGTCTTATTAAATTTAAAATTACATTCGCCTGTATGGCGTACAATTCGCAGGTATTTTCTACGTTCGCGGGAATTTAGGTATGCCAAAGGGATTGCGAATATGAATACCGTAAAATATCAAATCAAAGAATAGTAAATAAATTCATTATATAAGGAGATATGTAGGACATTGATTTTCATTAAGCAATCGCAGTTCGAAGGATCAAGATCATTTACTTTAGAAAAAAAGAAAAAAGAAAACTTTTAAAAATGACGAAGGGATGTTCATTGAAAAAGCAAGAAAAAATCATCGATTTAAAAGAGAAAGGATATTCCCTAAGACATATTGCTAGAGCAGCTAAAGTTTCTAGAAATACTGTAAGCAAAATTGTTAAGATCAACGAAGAAGAAAACAAAAGGAACAATAACGTTCAGAATAATGCAGTATCAGAAGATAAACCACGTATAAGAGTATTAACACCGGAGGAAATAAATAACGCTTACATTGTACGGAAAATATGTGAAGTGCTACAGGAAGTACAACACGATAACGAAAGTGATGACGATGGGCCTGGAGTTTCTTCTAATAAAAGAAGACGCAGAGAGATTGATTTCGAACGCAAACGTGTAACGCAATTCAAACAATTTTCTAATGACAATTCAAATATATGTATCATTGAGCTGTCAGATGACGAATGAATATATATCAAAAGAAGTAACGAAAGAAAGAAGAAACATATATCAAAAAAAAAGAAATATTCCAATTTATCTCCAATTTTTAATTAAATTTAAAATTGCAATAAAAATACAATCACAGTAAACGCTACATCTTCTAATTTCTAAAAATTTAATTGTACTTTTTTACTTTAAATTAATTGTACTTTAAATTAATTGAATTTAAATTTCAATATTATTAAATTTAAAAAAAATTTTTAAAATTTGTATTTGAAAATAATTAAATTTAAAATAAATGCAAAAAAAAAATTAAAAATGCAATGTTTCTGAAAATAATTCTCACTTAACTGTAAGAACTATCTTTGTAATGAAGAAGAAGTTAAAAAGAAATTAAAATAATTTGTAATTAACAAAAAATATCTATTTGTTATTATCAACGTGTATATTTAAAAATATTAAAAACGAAAATTTGAAATCATAAAAATTAAATAAAATTATTTTAAAGTATATGTTTTTAAAATAATATAAAATATTTATTTATTTATTTGTGCTATTAATCAAATTAATTTATAGCTTTAATGAAAAAATTTAAATTTCAAAATAATTAAATGCAAAAAAAAATCTTAAAAAATGCAATGTTTTTGAAAATAATTCTCACAGCTATAAAAACTATCTATGTAATGAAGAAATTTGTAATTAACAAAAAATATCTTATCTAAAAATATCTATCAGCGTTTATGTGTATTTAAAAATATTAAAAATGAAATTTTGTTTATAAAAACGAAAATTTAAAATCATATAAATTAAATAAAATTATTTTAAAATAAAATACATTTTTTTAAAATAATATAATATTTTATTATTTATAATATAATTTATTTTATTTATTTATAATATATATAAAATTTTATACCCAAAACGCTTTCCAAAGTACATTACGAAATCATAAGACAAAAACTATTCGATTTATTCGAAGAACTACTTCATCCTTCTTCACACCATCGTGTGTTTCTATCATTTAAGAATTAGTACTGGGAGTAGCACATAGTTAGTGACCTGATGCGCTTCATTACAGAACTTGCAAGTTCTAGTAAAGTACTTATAGTTTAAGTAAATAAAGATTAAGTGTAAGTATACGTATAATGGTACCATTACCAAGAATACGTGTAAAGTTCTTTATTTCAAAAGCATTAATATATAATTTATTGCTTTTAATTTTGAAATTTCAAATTCCCTATAATACTTAATAAAAGTTAATACTTCATTTAAAGGTTTTTTCTGATATTGACAGATATTTGATCTGTCATGTTGAGCCCATGTGGCTTTAATATTTTTAAAATACATTCTTAAGAGTGTGTGAAGTAGCACTCGAAGGTCTTTGATGCTTTTCATCTATTAAAAAAATACTTTCTTTATTCAACAATGAAAATATTCAAAATATTTATTTTTTAAAGATTTTTTAATCTCATTCTCATTAATCTCATTCAAAAGGTTCCCACACGCACAATAAAAACTAAAATTAATACAAAATAATTTAAATATAAACAAATAAAATCAAAATAAAAATAATACCGCTAAAATGTTGTTTTGCACATGTCTTAACATATAATATATGTATATACTATATGCATATGTTAAATATTTTTGTTTACTACAAGAGTCAGATAATTTAATTTATTTATAAATTAATTGTTATAAAATTCAAACGTACGAACGTGTTGGTAGAAGCGATTCTTGCCTGCCTGCAAAAGTTTTTATTGTTTTATTGCAATCAAAACAATTCAATTGATAAGATATTCTAAGCACAATATATGCACATACATACATATATTTTTTTAAGATAATGTTTAAAATTAACTACTTGTTACTAAAATACACTTACATATGTATATTAAATATATATCAACAACTATACAGTTCTTTCTATTTATAAGTTACCGGCAAGTGGTATTAAAATATGTTCTGTAAATTAATCGGTGGAACTCGGTACTTAGGCGCCACATTCTTAAAGACGTAGAATTTTCACTATCAAAAATTCTCAAGACCATAATAACTACCTTTCTTGAACTGTTTCGAATTTATTTATAGTTTTGCTGATAATATGAAAATTTCAATGTTGTGATGAAAGTTTATAAACAAATATACTTAATTATAATTATTATTATTATTGAATCTCATTGACCATTGAAATAAACATTTTGAAAATTTCAGTGAACGTCCTTGAATAGAATTCAAAACCAAAATATAATATATATAGTGTTTATTAAGATGAGTCACAAACTTTCGACTATTATTAAAACTTGATTTATTAATTTTATCAAAATAGTAAAAAACTAATAGGTTTAAACTATTACAGAACTTTTGAATATATACTATAATAAAATTAATATTAAAAAACACGAAGTTATAAATTCAAAGTTCTTTAAAGCATTCTATAACAACTATATAAAAACTTATTTCAATAGCCGAAGTTCCGTATTATTACCGTTAATTATTTTAATAGTAATTTATATTCGATAGTAAAAAATAAAATTGTTATTGATAATTAAAATTGTAATCTAAATTGGATTGGATCTGAATTGTAATTTAAACAACCAAAAAAAAAAGGATCGGTATACTATACTGCTAGTGTACTCTACAACTGCTACTGCTATAATGATTGATATTCTCTAATCATTATATTAGTAGATTTTCAGCATCTTTCTGGTTTATATATTGGTCTCAGTTAGTAGATATTGAATGCCATATCAACTACACATTTAGATTAACAGCATCTTACTGCTTAATATCTCGGTCTAAGTTAACTTTTAAACAAAATATCAGACCTCGAAACTTTTAAGCAGAAATAATAGATTAAAATATTTTACTTCAATTTATTATATATATACTTCATTCACAGTAATAAATCTTACTTTGTTTAAAGGTTTCTGAAATCGATCTTAAAGTCACACAATCAGATTAAAATAATTTCTTCTTAAAACACTTTTAGCTTGCTAAAAGTTATATGACAAAAATGTTAATAAAAGACAATACTTTTAAGCATTGCATAAACAACTTAATAATAGTCTTGATGTTTGAGTTCCAGCTATCAGCTTACCCTATGGTAGCTGTAAAAATACTTGCAAAATTTGCGACTAAACGCACTTAAAATAGATTATAAGCCAACTAGCAACACCAAGCCACGGATGGGGCTGGCTAAAGGAGACTACTATTCGCAGCCAAAGAAGACTCACGTCTATAATAGCCAGATGAGTAAATAACATAGCGGACACCGAAATCTGAAAGCAACTTTTATGGTTTTTACAAATTACTTTAAGTGATATATCTTATTAAAATTATAGCACAAGTCTCCATCCCACCTAAGCGACCATGTACAGTATTCCTTATTTAATATTAAAATTAGTATTTTACTCTTTTAGTAAGTAAAAAGTGCTATTGAGCAAAACTTAAACTATAAAATAAAATTAATAAAAAATTTTTTCTTTTAAATAATACAATATATAAATATTTATAATACATATAAAATTTTATACTCAAAACGCTTCCCGAAGTACAATACGAAATCAAAAGTTAGCTGTAGACTATAGAATTACAGCTGTAGATTGAATTAATATTTCCTTTAAAACTGAAAAATTTTTCATATTATTCAGTTTAGAAGATATCATGACCTAATTGGGTATAAAATGATTTTGTTAACCATAAATCCTTTTGAAAGCAAGAAATTATTAAATATTAAATAAATTGTTGTTAACCAAAAGTTATATTCTTAAACACAAAGTCAATTTAAGAATATATTACCTGTTTTTTGGTGTGCATTAAACCCCACTATTGAGAATTTACCGTGTCCTTGTAGATTGTTTTTTGTACAGTCTAATTAAATTTAAAATTACATTCGCCTGTATGGCGTACAATTCGCAGGTATTTCCTACGTTCGTGCGAATTTAGGTATGCCAAAGGAATTGCGAATATGAATATCATAAAATATCAAATCAAAGAATAGTAAACAAGTTCATTATATAAGGAGATATGTAGGACATTGATTTTCATTAAGCAATTGCAGTTCGAAGGATCAAGATCATTTACATCAGTATAAAAGAAAAAAGAAAAGTTTTAAAAATGACGAAGAGATGTTCAATGAAAAAGCAACAAAAAATCATCGATTTAAAAGAGAAAGGATTTTCCCTAAGACATATTGCTAGAACAACTAAAGTTTCTAGAAGTACTGTAAGCAAAATTGTTAAGACCAACGAAGAAGAAAACAAAAGGAATAATGACGCTCAGAATAATGTAATATCAGAAGATAAACCACGTATAAGAGTATTAACACCGGAGGAAATAAATAACGCTTACACTGTACGGAAAATAATGAAAGTGCTACAAGAAGTACAATTCGATAACGAAAGTGATGATGATGGGCCTGAAGTTTCTTCTAATACAAAAGGACGCAGAGAGATTGATTTCGAACGCAAACCTGTAACGCAATTCAAACAATTTTCTAATGACAATCTTAATATAAGTGTCATTGAGCTGTCAGATGACGAATGAATATAAATTTCAGAAAAAACATATATCAAAAAAAAGAAATATTCCAATTAATCTCTAATTTTTAATTAAATTTAAAATTGCAATAAAAATAGATGCGATCACAGTAAACGCTATATCTTCTAATTTCTAAAAATTTAATTGTACTTTAATTGTATCTACTTAAAATTTATTTGTGCTATTAACTATATTAAATTAATTTAAATTTCAAAATTATTAAATTTAAAATAAATGCATAAAAAAAATTTTAAAAAATGTTTAACGCAATGTTTTTGAAAATAATTCTCACTTAATTGTAAAAACTATCTATGTAATGAAGAAATTAATATAATTTGTAATTAACAAAAAATATCTATATCAAAAAATTTCTATTTAATATTATCAACGTTTATGTGTTTTTAAAAAAATTAAAAATAAATTTGAAATCATAAAAATTAAATAAAATTATTTTAAATTAAAGTTAATTAAATTTTTTTCTTTTTAAAACAAATAAAAATATATAAATATTTATAATACATATAAAATTTTATACTCAAAACGCTTCCCGAAGTACAATACGAAATCAAAAGTTAGCTGTAGACTATAGAATTACAGCTGTAGATTGAATTAATATTTCCTTTAAAACTGAAAAATTTTTCATATAATTCAGTTTAGAAGATATCATGACCTAATTGGGTATAAAATGATTTTGTTAACCATAAATCCTTTTGAAAGCAAGAAATTATTAAATATTAAATAAATTGTTGTTAACCAAAAGTTATATTCTTAAACACAAAGTCAATTTAAAATTATATTACCTTTGCATCATATTAAATTAGTATCTGTAGTGTTTTCAGTCTAATTAAATAATACAGTGTATGGACAATCCGGTACCAGTTCTCGAATTTGGATGCCAAGATCGAATATGTATCAAATTCAAACAAGTATCAATCCAATATAAAGATATGTAGACATTGACATAGAATGACGAAGGACAAGAATTTATCAGAAAAAAGAAAGTTTAAAAATAGAGAGATGTTCAATAAAATCATCTAAAAGAGATATTCTAAGACTATTGCTAGAACAGCTAAAGTTCTAGAAATACTGTAAGCAAAATTTTAACAACAGAGAAAACAAGGAATAATAACGTTCAGAATAATGTAGTACAAAGATAAACCACGTATAAGAGTATTAACACGGAGGAAATAAATAACGCTTACATTGTACGGAAAATATGTGAAGTGCTACAGGAAGTACAAACGATAACGAAAGTGATGATGATGGGCCTGGAGTTTCTTCTAATAAAAGAGGACGCAGAGAGATTGATTTCGAACGCAAACCTGTAACGCAATTCAAACAATTTTCTAATGACAATCTTAATATAAGTGTCATTGAGCTGTCAGATGACGAATGAATATAAATTTCAGAAAAAACATATATCAAAAAAGAGAAATATTCCAATTAATCTCTAATTTTTAATTAAATTTAAAATTGCAATAAAAATAGATGCAATCACAGTAAACGCTATATCTTCTAATTTCTAAAAATTTAATTGTACTTTTGTATACTTACTTAAAATTTATTTTAAAATTAAATTAATTTGAATTTCAAAATTATTAAATTTAAAATTAATGCAAAAAAAAAATTTTAAAAAATGTATAACGCAATGTTTTTGAAAATAATTCTCACTTTACTGTAAAAACTATCTACGTAATGAAGAAGAAATTAAGAGGAATTTAATATAATTTGTAATTAACAAAAAATATTTATTTGATATTATCAACGTTTATTTTTATATCAACGTCATTTATATAAATATAATTGACTAATCATCGCTTCTAATTTGACAGGCATGAGTTCTAAGCCTGGCACTTGCAGTCCAAACAAATTACATACGGACTATAAACTAATTAAATAAAATTCGATTATTTCCTAAGATCACTGATGAAGAGTACTTGGCAATACTCGAAACAGCGTTTTATGGTCAGCTAAATTTCAATAAAAATTAAAATAAATTTTTGTGTTTGTCCTTTATTTCTTTCTTTGCTTTTCGAAAAACCCTCTAAATTTTAAATAAAGCTTCTTTGTCACTTTACAAAGAAAGCGTAGCTTTATAGCAACACGAGTACTTTATTCAATATATATAAATGAAATATAAAATATAAATAATAAAATATTTATAATATATATAAATGAAATTTTGTACTTATAACGCTTCTCGAAATACATTACGGGTCTGTATGTTCCTCTTCTGAGAAGTCGACAATTTGTCCTTGTTCTGCTTGGATGTTAAAATAATAATTTCATTTAATTTATATACGTATATTATTTAATAAAGATAATATAATAATTATAAATTTTTTTATTTATGTTTACATAATCCTGGTTTACCTGACAAGTGTTTAGATTTATCATCTTATAAAGTCAAGCCAGCAAAGATAATAAAGTTTTGAAAACACAATTTGATATAGTGACCTATTCAAGAGGATTATAGTCAAAATTAACAACTTGACATTGTAAAGTCACAGTAAAAATGATGGCAAAATGAATTTTTTAGTAATACCCCATTTCCCTTGGCAATTTAAATATATAATTCTGTCATAGTGCGTTAAACCTTTCTATATGATGTTTCAGATCCAACATTATGTTTAATTCACACTATAAAACCATGTGACAAACAGAAACAACTATAAACATTGAAAATCATGAACTATAATCATACACTTATCAAAATTTATTAAATTTGTTGTTAATTAATAAAAATATTTATTTAAAATCATTAAAAATATTAGTAAGAAATATAAACAAAATTTACTACTTCTCTCTCATATTATATATATTTACAATTTTATGATTTATATCTATATTTATTATTTTGAAATAATTAATTAATAAATAATTAAATTAAATTTTGTTTAAAGGTAAGTTATGTCTAAAGAAACTTCTCTAATAATTTAATTCTTTATTTTAGGAGGAGATAATGAGTTATGCAGAAGTTATCATAACAAATATTGATAGTTAATTATGGTGGAGGGAGGACCAAATCCTTCTCAATTAGCTAAGAAAGCCGTTTTAAATTCACAAATCCTCGTAATAATAGGTATTAAAAGAAAGAAAAATAGAGTTTATATAGGAACAACTAAACAAAGATTGGCAAAAAGAGTAGATGAACACAAAAGTATATGTAAACGTAAAGATGATGGGAAAAAATTGACATAATTTCAACTTTGATGAAGTAATAATTCTTGAAATCGAAAATAATTTTCAAAAAAGATTAATGAATAAAGTTATTCACATCATATTAAATAATGAACAAGTGGTAAACTACAAGAGAGACACTAGAATCTGGCTGATGCTTAAGATATCAGCGAGTGTGTTGAAGAAGGAGGCCTCCAGAAACTTAAGCCTAGTTCTGTCCAAGCCTGGACATAAACACAACAGGTCTTCTGGTGTTCTTTCTTCGAGAGCTGGTAGACACGCATTGCAGGAGATACTACAGGGTATACCAAGCCTAGTTCGGTGTCGTCCTATGGTCCAGTGCCCAGTACCTAGAAATCTCTGATTTGCGTCTGTGAGAGATTCTACATTTGGAATAGACTGACCAACAAATATTGTATGTCAGACAAAATTCTGACTTGACACAACAAAAGCAGACTATAATATTCATGTGACATATCAGATATCGTAATACAAGTTTTTTTATTATTGAAACTTAATAGTATATTTTTGTATAGATCTTATTTTTAGAGCTAATTAATTAAGCTATAATATTCTAACGTTTCATATGCTATTTATTACAATACAAAGCACTTAGGAGAGCTTGAAATTGCTGTAAATTACTGAATAAGTTAGAACTACTCTGTAACAATTCCATATTCCAGAAAAAACAAAATATTGTTGCTATTCAAAAATAGAATTAAAAATAATTAAATTTAATACTACGTACTACAAATCAATTTTGTGTTGGTGTTTTTTTAATTCTTAATAGTTAACAAAATCTGTACCAATAATAATTCTCGTATATATGAAGGTTCTCTTTGAGAAATACTCATATAAAACATATTAATGCTACAAAAAACTCTCTACAAAAGTTCTACTTAATTATGTATATGTGAATACGAGTTACAAAAGTTTAAATGTACAATGTCAAAAATCTGAACATTTTAAATATTTGAAAATGTATTTGATTTAAATAACATATAAAACATATATAACATATAAAACATATAAAACATATATAACATATAAAACGTAAAATATATATCTGTTTTAAAAAATTAAGGAATTCCGAATTTTATGATTGATTTAATAACAAACTCCGAAGTGATACTGGATGAGTTGGTACGATTCTTTGCTGCGGTCTGAGATTTTTAGTCTACCAAAAATGGAATAAAAATGATCAATAATAAATGAACTATTTTGGAATAATTAAATGTACCTTAACAAATTTTTTAAAATTAGGAGTTCCATTGTTTTTTGAATTGTTTAATGTAAGTTGTAACGATGAAAGATCTTCTAAAGGTTTAGATATTATCAGCTTTTTCACTTGTACTATGAAAGCATTTTTAAATGATTCAATAAATTGATGTTTTTCATCTGTACTATTCTCATTTTTCATATCAAGTTCTTCATCTTTAATAGTTTTACCACAGGACAACCAACCAGTTATACTCACTTTTTGTGGCAGAGGCTTTGGCTTTGGCAAAACAAATACAGGTTTTTTTAATTGTTCTGTTGTAGGTACAGCAACTGGTGCGTGATCAACTCTATCATTATGTTTATTTCGTACATCGTAAAGTTCTTCACCGAAACCTTTATCTTGTAAACATATTTTTTTTAATGGCCCGCCACCAAAATTAAACAGGTCATCATCACTATCATCATTATCAGTAAGTACTGCTATGATTGGACGTTTATAGGGTTGCTGCGTCTCCAAATGAGCTGTATTACTGCTCCGTGGTGGCGAATTATCTACTTGCACACCTGATTTTTGCTGAAAACCTTCAACTGTAGTTTTTTCTTTCCGTGTAGTTATAATAGGTAAAGGCTTTGGTTTCGGTTTGGAAATTACGTTTTTAATGGGAGATTTTTTGCCAGTTACTTTATCCATTGTTTGCATTCTTTTTTTTAATTGAAATAAATTCTCTTCTTCATTACTGTCATCACTGTCATCGCTAACAATTTGATTAATTTTGTTCCGTTTACGTTTTGAATGCATATTTTCTTCCGCACTTTCAGTAACACGAATAGGAGACATACTTTCATCATCTAATATTGGATTTTGTTTGCTCCCGGATTTGCCATCATCATTCACACCGATCTTTTCTGTTTCAAGTAGAAATAATTCAGTACGTTCACTAGCGTTACTCTGAGTAGCTTCAGTATTTTTAACAAGACATGTATTAGGAGATAAACCCATGGAACTTGTTGAGGGTATTAGGCCATTTATAACCTTATAAGAAGGATTGCAGAATTTTTCTGTAGAACAGTGTACAATTGCTAGTCCAATTTCATATTCAGGTATAAAACGTAGATTATTAGTTTCTAAATAGTCTACAAAAATTGCAAATAAATATAAGGAAAAATAACGAAGAACTTATAAAAACTTACTCTCAATGACATTAATCGTTTGCGTACCTTGCGATTGGGTAGAGGGCACATATTGCAAAACAACTACGTTACTTTTAAGTAAAAACGATTTTTGCACACCAGATTTTAGATCTCTTGTAGCTCCACCGGCTTTAATTATAATGGGTCCATATAATTCAAGCTGGTTCGCATTCATAAACACAAATGTCATACCGCTGAAAACAGTTTTACGAGCCGGTGTTATTGTGCAATCTAGATTATGTCCCATCAAATCATTGCTATTTATAGGCTTGTATTCATTAGGTTGGGGGAGTGTACTACGTCCACGACGTGCAGCGTCCACAAAATTTCGCCAGTAGTCAAGAGTAACGATTGGTCTCTGTTCAACTAAGGCGTGTAATGCTTTCACAGTCAATCTGAATTCCTTCATTGTTAAGTGAGTACATTTCATATCCCATTTATCTACAAGTTTTCCTCCTAAAATAGACATATAATGTTCCAATATTTTAGCATCTCCTGAAGACAATCCAGATATTGCACTAATGATGGGTGCATGTGAGACATGCCAAATATTTTTGAAAACGCCAAACCTGACACGATCCCCATCTGATAATTCCTGTTGTTCTCCTTGGTTAAGTTTAACGCTATTTTCTATATTTTCATTGATAAAAGTCCCGTATTTAGATCCAATATCTTCTAATGCTAGTGTCTCTTTATCGCTAACGATAATACGTAAAATCGAATGGGAACGACTTATTGAATTATCATGAGACAATACCAAATCTGCACTTGTTCGACCCACAGTATAATTATTTTTTTCCGAAATAAGAGTGAAGGTTTCATCTATTGCAAATATTATTAAAGTCTAACACCTTAAAGGTATATTTTGTTAGTTACCTGTATCCTGTTTTTTAATTATCCACATATCGTATAAAAATCCTTAAATTTATTAGAATCAAAAATTGTGAAATTTTGTAGTCAGTCGCGCGCCTTCTGCACTGACAGTTTAAAGGCGAACCATACTTATTGTAATTATGTGTCAAACATTACCCATCAAGCAGGTGTGTGTTGCTAATAGTATTAGAAATAAGAAATTATTATTTTATGGTTGCTTTATATCTGATAAAACTATAGAAATCAAGAAACAATGCACATATATATATAAAATGTTGGTAAAGATATTATATTTCTTAATTGACGTAAACATCTCTTAATATATTTATACGCTAATTAACTCATTTCATTAAAAATTTTTGAAAGTATACGCAAAATAAAATATTTAAGTATAATTTTTAAAAAAGTAACAATATGTGCATTCGACAGCTTTTAAGTGTGGCAAAAAATAAGTTTATCACTAAAATGTGTGCAAAACAACAACACTAATTTCTCCAAGTGCCTAATTATAAAGTGGTCACATATTTTATCGACTGCAGGAAAAAATATTATCAAAGTGATAAGCGATCTACTGATTGGAAATTACGAATTTTATAGTCATTTGTCAAAAGTTTATACACAAAATTCAAACAAAAAGAAAAAAAAATTTTAATTAAATTTGAAAATTGTGGAAATTAAATATTTTAAACATATGCAAAATTGCGAAAAGTAAATGTTTCAAAAATTATACATTTTTGTTCGTTATTATTTAAAATATATACATAAATATATACAGAAGTACATAAGGACTTTCTATTTTTTAACTTATTAGTTGGTAACAAGTTAATATGTACTATGAATATTAAGGCATAAATATTCCACACAATTTTTAATTTTCTTGTAAGAGAATATTTTAAAATTGTATGCAATTTTACCATTGCTTCTAATTCATTATTTATTTTAATTTTCAATTTTATATTAATTATTTATTTATAATCAATATTTTTGTTGCATTATGTGCACAAATATATTGTAATAAAGCATATATAATAAAACACATGTTGTTTGTCATACTTCAGAGCTGTCAAATGTACCAAATAAGAAATCATTTAAAATAAATCAATGTAAAATATTAAATCAATATTATATTAGGATATTTATTATACAGGTTTTTTAAATGAAAATTAAAGTAACAATAATATGAGTTTTTCGGATTTAATAAAAATTGAGAAGAGGGCCAGTATTGATATATATTTATGCTACTTAAATTCTTTTTCTTCTGTTTACCTTAAGAGGGCACTGTTAGCTGCTGTCAAATCATTATTTTGTTATTGTATTATATTGTTTACAGTTCGTTGCTCACTCACTCTGCTTTGGACATTTTATATACATTTTCGTTAAATAGTATATATTTTTAATTTTGTTATAGAAAAACGACAGTGAACTATGTTAATAGAGACAATATTTAATGTTATATTGTGTTTGTTTGGTCATATTTTGAAAACTATAATTAATATAGAGAATTCTCTGCCAATTATAAAAGGTTGACAAAAAAGCAATAACAAAATTCAACTCATTTACCGGTTTAATTAAAAATTGTGCATTTTTAAGTGAAATTACAACTATTAAAAAATGTCAGTACCGTAAGGATTATAATTTCTAGTTAATTACAATAACAAACATTTTAAAAAGTTCTCATGTTCTTATGTATGCGAAAAAAAGAAAAAACAAAAAGTAAAAGTGATAACATCAAAAAAAATGTAAATTTATAGAATTTGTGGTTATTCTTAAATGGAAAAATTTGTTAGCAAAAAATGTTAAAATCATTAAGTTTAGTTTCCATAAATGTCAGCAATACTGCTTATTTGTTGATAATCAAAAAAATTATATTTAGGGGAAGTCTAAGATTTTTGGGATATCATTACTATTGAACACTTATTTACACTGAATAAAATTTAGTACAATACTTTTGTATTTCATATTAAAAAGACTTGCTCTCATTTGAAATATAATTATTTATTCTATATCACAACAAAATAATGCTGTTTTTTAAACAAGAAATAATTTTTGCTCTTTAGATCATTAAATATCAACTATGTCTTTCAAATTGTTGCGAATATTTTCCTAGCTTAATAATGTGGATCCATCAAATATATATAAAGGTAAAATACATTAATTAGTGCACATTTTTGAATTTTTATCTAATTCTGTTTTTTATTAGCCTTTTATAGGTTCTTGTAATGATAATTAATTAATGGTAAAGATGCTTACAACAGGACTTAAAATCTTGAAACAAAAATAAATTAGATTTAAAATCTTATATTTTAAAATATATAAACTATTAAAAAATTAAACAAAAACATACTAAAAAAAATTAAAAATTAAGTGACACATTATTTTATATATTATATAACTATATTATAATTTTAATTTATAATAATTATAATTTGAAACAGAAAGACTACTAGAATATTATTACTCAAAAAATTTATATCAATCAGTCCACCTTACACAAAAAACATTAATAATACATTTAATAAAAAATTTGCTCAACACTTAACACTAGAAGCAATAATTATCACAGTAAATAATCAAAAATCCAATGAAATGGCATTTACTTCCACTTGCATAGAAACCGATAAGGAAAAACATGATGTACCATTCAAACCACGCTTAAGAGTAAGACTTCCAGAAGAAATAAATAACGATCTGCTTCTTAGACAATCTTGCGCAGAAAGCAATGAGGATAAATGTGATATATTACCCAAACCACGATTGAGGATACTAACACCGGAGCAAATTAATAGAAAATATAAACGACAAACCAAAAATTTAAAAAGACAAGAGAAGCGAATAAATAAAATTCATGAATTACAAATTTTAAACTCTAAAAGTAATAATTCACAAGAAAATTTTGAAAAAGAAAATCATAAAGATGTAAGTCTTGAGCCTAAAAATAATGATTTACAAGAAATTCCTAACAAACGATATGGCAATGATATAAACTTTAACTTAAATTATATGAAAAAAATTGACGGATTATCTCAAGATGGTTTAAATAAATATACTGTTGATTTATTACATGAGATTACTGAAGATGAGCTCAATATAGCAGCAGCTGTCATTGAAAATAATTGTCCAAAAAAATATGCGATTTAATAAATACATTTAAATAGTATTTAACTGAATACTATCAAAATTATTCTTAATTTAATTTATAGCTTTAATTAATAAAATATGTACTTTATTTTGTTTTCATAGCATTAAATAAGTTAAGTAATAATGATGTTACAGAATATATATTGAGTAATGTGAATAATCTAATATATCTGTAATAAAATAAATGAACATAGAAAATTAATTTGTTTTTAAATTATAAAAAATGACATAATTTAGGATTTAGTATCTGATTACTATAACAATGCATCAAACTAAAGTTAAAGTTGATATAAAAAATAGTGCATTATTTAATTTATTCAAATTAACAATAATTTATAATTATTCCAATAATGACTACGCTTATACGCAATTATAAATGAAGTAAACATTTTGTTCGTTAACCTCTCCATTTTAAGTTTTAATAATTGTTGTATTTTGAATATATGATAGAGATTTTTGTGTAATATAACAATATAAAAATCAAAATTTCTTAGTAGCACTGGTTATGCATATTAAATGATATTAAAGCTAAATTATTTAGTAATTTTTGGCTAATCTATAAGCGATTTTAAAAAGATATTGTATTGTCACGCATTTCTATTATACACTCTATTTTGCTACGGAATATTTTTATCGATTAAACTTATAAAATTTATTGATTTGTTGTTATACCATTTTATAAATATGCTCTAATAATTTATGAAGTTGATTTGTTTTGATTTGTTGCTTTGCTTTTTTTTTGACATACTGTATTCTCTTCACTTACTTTTACATTTATTGTAATTACATTTTGCTATCAATTATATTTAATTAAAATGAAAGCTTTTAAAGTTCAAAAATATGTTAAAATTACTTATTACACAATATATCAAATATTCAAATTTAAATTGTAATTTAAAATTTTAATTGATTTTTAATTGTCAGTTTCTATCACGTTTACCTTCAGATGGCGCTGTTGTCAACTGTCAAATTATTGCTGTTGTGTTGCTTCGTTTCCATTTTGTTGCCCCAGAAACTTTGCACATTTTGTATTAGCCTTTCTGTTTATTAGTAAGAATTTGTTATTTAATTAAAAAATTTTTATTATAATTTAAGAAAAATAAAATTTGAACTGTGATAAAATAGGTAAATTATAAATTCTTGTTTCATTATTGTTAAAAAATTTTGTTTAAAACCTTTCAATAGTAGAAATTGGTAAATATTTTTGCAAACGACAAGAAAAAAAAAGAAATACAAGTCAACGAGAAATCTTGATTTGCTAAATTTGGGAGGAGAAAAACATCTTTGCTAAGCCAAAGAGCAAATAGTCGTCGTTAGTCGGTTTAATCGCAAAAAGTTAATATTTTCAAGTGCAATCAATTCAAATAAATCAAAAAATGCCACCAGTCGAGTAAGAAATATAATTAATTTATAGCTAAAGTGACATAAACATAAATTTAAACATTTGTGCTTTTATTTAATTTTCATAAGATTCATGATAAAATCATATAATTAATAATAATCATTAACGCCTGAAATTGTGAAAATCCAAAATTTTTAACATTTTGCAAATATAAAATCTTGCCAACATAATTTCATGCTATGAAATCATAAACAACGCAACAGTTTAGATTTTATGTAGAATTTTCAATTTTATGCTGCAGATGTTTACTTCATCCATGACGTCATCGCCATTCAGTGCTATTTTTAAACAAGTGTTTTTCTAGTATAAAAAAAAAATTATTGAAGAGAAATATGAATCAAATGTGTTTGATAGCTAAATTTTAATATATATAGATCAGTAGCAATATTTATTTGTTGTTAATCAAAAATGCTTAGTATAGAAGTATATATATAAAGCAAAAATATATATATTTTTTGGGAGATCATTCCTAAGGTGAACCCGTACGTGTAGTTTTGTACATAATATATTTATTTATTTTATTATTAATATCACTGTGGAACTGCTTTGATGCAATTTAAAAAAAAATACATTTAGTAGTAAACACTACTTAATTATATTATACATGGTTAGCCTTGAAAAAACAGGTTAAAGTAATTAATAGTGTGCCTTCAAGTTCTATCTATTTGTTGTTGACTAGAGACTAGACCCAAATTTTAGTAGTCCTAGTAAATATGCAATCTGTGTTTTTTGCATTCCTATCCAAAAATAAAAAAATTAGACAAGAATTTTGAGTGGTTCCAGTTTGGTGTGACAGACTGCAAGTTGTACAACTCTCTCTCTCTCTCTCTCTCTCGAAACCAATACGTTTAAGATCTAAGATGAAGATTGGTAAGTACGACTAATATTCTGGACAAAACGTGGAAATCCATCGTGTTTTTGTATACCAAAGGATATGAAATTTTGCTAAAAGTCAAGTAAAACACATGTAAAGTACAATATAAGAGTGTAACACAAATAAAGTGCTAAATGACGCACAGATTTTCATGGAACAGCTTTGTGTAAAAAGTCTGGTGAGATCACTAGTGCCGCGCAAATAAACAATACAAAAATTTAAATTCAAACCAAAACAGCTGTTTCACACATCACACAAATTTTACTTGAAATAAAATGTACGAGTAAAGTCTGTGTAGCATTTTCAAATTTCGACAGGGATGTTACGCTCTCTCAGCTGCTCTCATTTACTTGAAAATTTGCAGGTGGAACCCACTTGTGTATACACAGTGTTACTCAAAGTTACCTTGAGTAGCTCGTATAACGGATTTATTATCAAGAAATTTTGTTTCAATATTAAATATCAAACGAACACCTCAAGAAGAACTTAATACCGAAAGAAATATAATAGTTGTATGTATCGTGCTATCCTTTTCTGACTGTACTGTACATTGAATGTAAAGTGTTGGTGAAATGATTAACCGATGCCAAAGGTCAACTGAACAGCTGACTTGAAATCTGAAATCAATTTAATTACTGCTTTGGTAACTGCATGTGTTCCTACTGACTACTTCCGTTTAAAAAGGGAACTAAAAAAATGCTGAGTGACAGAGAAGTCTAGTATTGAACTAAAAGCTGTTGTTAGGTTTATCAATTGTCTTAATTTATCAGTGTTTGATTAAGAGACTTTCTGCAGAGATAGCATAAAATATCTTATAGGTTTCAGTACATGATTGTATACTAATAATAATATTGCAAACAAATATCAATATCATTAATTTCATGTTTTTTTTTTATAAAATATGCAACTCCAAATAATCATGTTTGTTGAAAATAAAAAAGAATTCTATAAGCAGTTGTACTTTACTTCTCAGATAAGATAGAAATTAAAACATAATCATTTCTAGTTTCTACTTTTCTAAAAAAATTTTTGATTTCTTGACTTTTTTTCTAAAAAGGTTAACATTTTTTGGAATATGTATATTAAAATAGTATTTGTACGCTCTCAAAACACATAAAAAAAATACATATTTATTATCAAAGAAAAAACAAATTACATATGATAACACACAGATAAAATACCTGTACCCGCTCTACTTCTGTTTGAAACTCTTTAGAAGAGTAAATCGATGTGTATTTTCGTTTGTTTTGTGGGCGATAAACATAACGGGCGCTGGAGTAAAAGCGCGAGAATAGGCACATTTGGAAATGTTTCATTGATATTTTTATCTTTATGGCAATGTTTTTTAAAGTCATGCTACAATCGGTTTTTAGATATAAGCTACCTTGTAACAAGATTTTTTTTAGTATATTTTCTGCAGACTTTTAATAATTGATTTCACACTCTACATGTGAATGATATTGATTATTGAGTATATAAAATATGTTTTATTTTATTATTATTACCTAAAATGCATATATTATAAATAGAGAGGACATATATGTTAATTGGAGCGGTGCCATTTTGTTCATACAGCTATATACAAATGACAAAATCGGATATCAAGTAGGTTATGTAGGCGTGTGCTGATATAACTGTCAGTATTTCTATTTGAAGACATCTATTGCCCATTGTGATACTCTAATAGTTGCCTAAGAGCGACGACTCACACTAACCATTGTTATATCCTGATGTAGTCTTAGTTAAAACATATACCTTTTACATAAAACTGATTAGACCCGACAAGTCTGCTTTTGTTATATCTGGCAGGCCATTAAGAAACAATTTCCAAGATACTGAATTTTTTTCATCTGTAGTCGTGAACAAAGTTGTAAAAAGTGATTAATCGATTTCATATTGTCTTCATTATTGTGGTCCAGCACAAACCAGATGTCGGAATATACCACCGTTAAAGCACCAAGTAAGTATTGAAATTTTATTTCTTTCTGGGCTATAAGGTTCTAGCAACCTGTTGCGATTAGTCCACAGGTCATTCCTCTTTAGTGAATTTCTCTATGCTCTCAAACAGTTCATATATAGAGATTTGAATAGATGACTTGTATTTATAAATGAATATTTCAGAACCCATTTTAGACATTGTGTTCATCGCTGTTCACTAGAGGAGTACGACATTTCGTCTTCGATTTCACCGTTCTGTATTCTATTGCTTTCATGGCTGTCTAATTGTCTATAGCGATAGTGAAATTCAAATAACGAACTGTAGTAGCTTATATTTGTCTGGCTGCTATTTAACTGATATACCTATATGACTATAAACGAATGTTCAAATATGTTATAAGAAATTTAAGATAGCTTCGAGAATATCTATTTATTTTTTTATAATTATAACAGCAGTCATGTTTAATGTTTATCTCACCTAATAACAATGTACCGCACAATCTGTTTTGAAATGCCAATGTATATTTTAATTAATTTTTAAAAACATATGCCAATTCTTGACTAATGTACCTATACATATAGCGCTACACATAGATATGATCCACACAGCATAGGGCGTCACACTGAGTAGAGAAGAACGAATTTGAAAAGAATTTTTTGAATCGAATTAATTTGTGTGGCTGTTGACGCGGTCAATCAGTAGTGGGAGCTCTTTTTGCAACATGTTTTTTCAGCTTTTGGTGCCTTTATGCTGCACATATAATAGTCTATTGGCACATTTGTAACGCACAGATTGTAATCAAATTAATTGGTGAATGCAGTTCGCCTACTTCGGTTGTTTTCACGCGTATTTGCTTCACAAATAAATAATTTTAAATTAAATAATTTTTCTCTATATTAAAATTCAAAAGCGGTTAGTTTAGTTAATTAATGTTAAATGTGTTTTATACAATATCAAAAACTAAATATTGTTATACAATATCTAATAGATACATAATATAGTGTAGTGAAAATATTACATCAGACAAAGCAAATCCAGACCTTTTTTATATACAAAATAAAAAAACAAAATTTAATAAATTGAATTGAATAAATTGAATTAACTATAAACTTTGTGAGAAAACTTTAAAAAACATAAATTGTAATTAAATATTTTGTTATTTTAACTGTGATTGGAGAACTCTTTTCGAAGTGGATGAACTTTGCGTGCTTCTCCATAAAAACAAAAATCGGGATTAGATTTTATTTGTGATATTCTTTTAGTTTGTTTTGTAATGTCCATATATTATTAGGGTGTGCTGAAATTTATTTCAAAAATATATCTCAAAGGTGCTTCTCATTATGTATATAGAACGAGCACCTAAATCTAATAACACATGCGAAAAACCAAGTGACGATAGATTGTCGTCTAATTTATTTGTGATGAAAGCCAAAAAATTGGAAGTATATTGAATAAAAAATGTTTGGTAACGCAATTCATGTTTCATATTTAATATAATTATTAATAGTTTTTTTAACTATTTAAGAAAAATAAACTGAAATATGTTATACTACCTTTAGAAAATATCTTAAGCTTTTTAAATTGTTGCAACGATTCGTTCTATGCTTAACTATTTTGAATTCAATAATTATAACTATTGTTGACTATATTTCATTCCCAGGGACTATACCCTTTTAATATATAGAATCTAGAATATAGGTTCTATCTATAAAAGTAATTCGAAAATAATTATTTGATACCTATAAATTGTGAATGACGGCAAAATAAAGTATATGTCAGCTGCTAGTAGTTGGCGGTTATACTTTCGAATCCGTCAAAGATTTTATCTACCTTGGCACCGTCGTGACAAAAACAATAATATCAGGTTGGAGATTCTACGAAGTATCACTATTGCCAATAGATGCTAGTATGGACTCAGTAGGCAATTGGTGTGTAGAGCTCTCTCTCGACAAATAAGACTTACGGTCTATAGATCAGTCCTTTTACCTGTACTTTTGTATGACGCAGAAGCATGGGCAACATCACAGAATGATAAAGCAATACTGGGAGTGTTCGACAGAAAAACTCTTCGTAAGATGTTTGGGCCGGTAGTTGACGATGTCTACCGCATCCGTATAAACCACGAGCTAACGGGCTTCATCATGACATTGATTTGTCATATATCAATGTGATAGTTTATAATATATAACTTTAAAAAATGAAATGCATATATTGACTATATATGTATGTTATATGCTATTATAATTATATCTACTGTATGGTTTCTTCTATATGTAATTATTCAAACCTATTTTCAACAACCCTTTTATTTTTGCAATATAATCAGAAATATTAATAATATACATATTTTTGGTTCTTATGCATCAACATCAGTTTTCAGACTTGAGTAACAATTTTTAAAAAATGTGCACTAATTATTAATTAAAATTAATTAAATTGCACAAGCTAATTACTACTTAGTGATAAGTTCAATTGTTGAGGAATTTTTATTAAATTGTGTTGTTCTGTGACTCGTTTGGATTTGCTTAGCTGCCTTTATTGTACTCGTTTTACTATAGACTGTATATACTATACTATACTATATATCACATTTATTGACGAAAATATTGACGACATATGGGTTCTTCATTAAGTAAAACAGGATTGGGAACCAATTTCTATATTTTTTCTTTTCAATGAAATAAAATTAAGCAAAAAATGAAAGTAATACCTAATTTTGAAATCGTAATTAATTAATTAATTCGTATATTAGTTGAAAATCTATCATGAGCATCTCTATGTTTTCTAAAGTGGATGCTTGTTTTCTAATAATCTTGAATCTCGCATCAGTATCTCTTTGCCAATCTATGCTTATGCTTTTTTAAAACAAATTAGTCTAAGACATGCTAAGGCGAAACAAAAAGTCATCAACTTTTGGGATAACATATAGTCACTGTAGCTTAATTTCTGGAATATCCTCAATGGAACTATCCTGAACTTACAACATAATTTATGGAATTAATGCGAAAATATATAATATATTATATTATAATATGTGATATTTTCTTCTTTTTGAGAGTAATCAATGTAAATTGTTCAGAATGGGTCTCAAAAGTATCAGCACATTATTAGTTGACAGAACTTCGGTCGTTTTCTAACCCGATTCATACTGGATAAACCCATTTTTTAGATTTTAAGTGTATTCTAATAGGTCCATATTTAAATTAATATAATAATGCAATTGGAAAACATGTTTTCATGAATGAAATTTGTTAAACTGTTGCATTTGTGCTTAATTGTAAGCAATTGTTGCAAGCGTGTTACATAGAGTGTTAGTATACCTAACTGATTAATCAAAATCAAATATATAAAACAATATGAAATTAAAAAATTCACTATGTACTTCAATCAATCGATCAAAAAGGCCTATAGATTATAACTATTATATCCATAATTAACCCATTTCCGCATTAAAAACCTATAAATTTTAGTTGTCGTACATAGAGGACTTTTAATCGCCGATCAATCAATCCATCGTGGATTTTTTCAACTGCTTCGGATGTAGGATTTTAACTGAGTATCTATAATGTTTGCTTACTAATTGTTATACAACCAGGTGAAAACTCAATAAATTACTTCTCTGGATCGTTGAAATTGATAGTATATAGTCTACATGGTATTTATTTTAACATGAGAGAGATATGGCAAGGGTTTTGCTATTGCTTGCTTCTATTACGCAGTTAGAGTTATTTGTGTAAAGAATTCAAATGCATACCTTTTAGACATGGTATATAATGATAATATGATATTAGTTTTTATAGTAATCCTCCACCTCTGTATCGCAACTGTAGTACATAAAGGCTTTTTTTTCTCCAATTAAATATATATAATATATCTAATTTAGTTGTTGAACATTTGTTAGATTTGCATTTCAAAATATTTCGAATAATATTTATCACATCACAATTTTTAACTTTAAAATAAATAAAAAAATTATCGACTTTACTCCGCTTATAAACTTGAAATACAATTTAGATCTATAAACTAAACTTTTTATTTTAAAAATATTTTATATGAAGTGATATGTAAAATATGTATACTTTTTGGGTCTCGCCTTCAAGACGGTTACACTAATACTAAACTGATAACATATTTTTGAAATATAAATAATTTTTATAAAATTTATTACAAAAACGATATCATGATTCATATACATCCACGACGCCATATAATAGTCACCAAAGCATTTAAGCAAGCTTTCATCGGAATTTAGTTTATATTTGTTGTTTCAACAAAACGTTCATAAAGCAAAAATACCAATATTTATACAAAATGATGTACTCAAAAGCTGAAATGTACTAAAAAAAACTAAAATTATTAATATTAAATAATTTAAAAAAAATTTATTTAATTAATATATTATTTCTTGTAGATTACAGGTAGCTAATATGTCGCTGAGCGCAATGCATTGCACGCGTTGCACGGAAGGATTCGAGCCAAACGAAAAAATCGTTAATTCGAATGGTGAACTCTGGCATACGCAGTGCTTTGTGTAAGTTTTTATATATAATAAAAAATTGTATTTAAATCTTGATTATTTTAATTATTATATTTCTCGTTAGTTGTGCTCAGTGCTTCCGTCCATTTCAAGATGGTATCTTCTATGAATTCGAAGGACGCAAATATTGTGAACATGATTTTCATGTCCTCTTTGCGCCTTGTTGCAATAAATGTGGAGAATTTGTTATCGGACGTGTTATAAAGGCAATGTCCGCAAGCTGGCATCCACAGTGCTTCCGTTGTCAGTTGTGTGCTAAGGAATTAGCTGATTCTGGCTTTATACGCAATCAAAATCGTGCCTTATGTCATGAGTGCAATGCCAAAGTTAAGGCTGAAATAACTGGACGTTATGTGTGCCAAAAATGCCAGTAAGTATACTTATTACCGGTTAAGTAAATATTAAATAATTTATAAATATATAATGTTTATTATATATATTATTATTATTATGTATATTATTATTATTATGCATTATTATTATTATTATTATTATTATTATTATTATTATTATTATATATATTATTATTATTATTATATATATTATTATTATTATATATATTATTATTATTATTATTATTATATTATATTATTATTATATATTATATATTATTATTATATATATTATTATTATTACTATATACGTTATTATTGTATGTATTATTATTATCATATATATTATTATTATAACATATTTCGCACTGTGACTTAGTTATCTATTGTATTCGTTTATAAATACAAAATATTTCTTTAAGTTTAATTTTCTTAAGAAATTATATTGATCATACTTGAGTTAATCTATATAATTACTTGAGTTCTATATGTATATTGTCATATATTTTTTTTTTTTAAATAAAATTTTTTTAAATTCATTTATTTAAGTCTTCTAATAAAACATTTACTTCAACTTGAAAATCCAAATATATAATTTGAATTTAGTAATATATATTTTATTAAATTTTAGTGGACTTATTGATGAAGAACCTTTACGTTTCCGTGGAGAAGTTTATCATGGTTATCATTTTAATTGCACCACATGTGGTGTAGAATTGGATTCAACTGCTCGAGAAGTTAAAAGTCGTCCTGGGTTAACTGCAAATGATATGGTAAATATTAATTACTTATGTATACTATATAAAAGAATGGCTTTCAGTTTTCTTTCATATTACGAATTGTCACTTCGATTTACTTTTTAATAATGCCTAATAGCTCCACTTTCTTTCTATATAATCTACTTTTCTGAATGTTCATTTACTCCAATCAAAATAGCAAGAATTACACTTCTATTAAATGTGTTTTATAAACCGTATTAAAAGGGTCGAGTAACATTTGTTTGTTTGAAAGACGAGTTTCTTTGGAACGTAGAACCAAAGAAGATTATATTTTTATTATAATTTTATTATATATTAAACTGTTCACTCATAAATATTGCTAACGATAATACTTTATTATTCCATTCTGTCAATGCTTCAGTAATAACTGTGCTTTAAATTATTAATTGGTATATATAAAATAATTTTGGAATATATAAATATATAATAAAAATTGTGGGTCCCCTAAATCCTCTTTTACTACAAATGTAGTTAAAGAGGGTATTAATATTGATGATAACATAAATTGCCACATTTTTTAATGACTACGTAATGACAAAATATATTAATCAAAATCATATAGAAATTATTAAAACTTATTTAAAAAATTTTAAAAGAATTTTTTAGCACCCTAATAAAAATTTCTGACTTCTAGTGCTACAACTCACTCATAAGATTAAAGTTCTTTGAATATGAGTATTCCCTAAAAATTTAATATTTATACTGCTTATCTTATGTTTTATTTACTTTTTTCTTCTTTTCATAAATTTAATTTTCTAAGAATGAGCTCTACTGCCTCCGTTGTCATGATAAAATGGGTATACCAATTTGTGGTGCCTGCCGGCGACCAATTGAGGAACGAGTCGTTACAGCACTGGGCAAACATTGGCATGTTGAGGTAAGCAAAAAATATATAAACTTTTATATATACATGTGTATACATATATATATTTATAGATATATATATGTATATATATTTATAAACATATATGTATAAATAAATATATATATATTTTTATACATGTTTAAGTATATATATGTATATATATTTACATATAAATATGTATTTAGATATATTTATATAAAGATTAAATATTTAAAAAAAGTTGATAAATTTACATTTTTTCACAGCATTTTGTTTGCGCCAAATGTGAGAAACCATTTTTGGGGCATCGTCACTATGAGAAACGAGGTTTAGCTTATTGTGAGACTCATTATCATCAATTGTTCGGTAACTTATGTTTTGTTTGTAATCAAGTAATTGCTGGAGATGGTGAGTATACTACATTCATTTAACAAATCAAATAAAATAATAATTTCTTGTATTTTATGAACAGTTTTTACTGCCTTAAATAAAGCCTGGTGTGTGCATCATTTTGCTTGTTCCGTCTGCGATACAAAAATGACACAGAAATCAAAATTCTATGAATATGACGAGAAGCCAGTATGCAAGAAATGTTATGAACGCTTCCCTAATGAGCTGAGAAGACGTTTACGTACATCTCATGAAATGACCATGAAGAAAGCTGTCTAATGCCCAACTCATATATGAAATTTAGTAGAATAACAAAATGTTTCTGTTAATTTGAAGCAGTTTTATGTATCGTGTATAACGACATAAAAAGCCAAACGAAAAAATATATATTAACTTTTAATAATGAAAGAAGTGCCTTACCAATTTGTTGTCAGTCATATTTTATAAATTGCTTTGTTATATGAAATGATTTTTACAGAAAACGCAAGCATAGTCCAAAATGCAAACCATTTTTTTATATAAAAAATTATTATAGTTTAATAATTAACTTAAAACGCAAGAATATACAAAAAATTATAATAGTTTAATAATTAACTTAAAACGCAACAATATGTAAAACTAAATGACAATAGCCACTAGCACAAAACAAATTAGTATTTATAATTAATATTTTATTTTTAAACAAATGCATTTCTGGCATTTTATAAAATAATTTTAATAAATTTATTTTTTAATTAATCTTCAAGTTCTCTAATTGATGTTGTAATAGTCATTGTTTTAAAATAATTTATGTTTATTTAACAATTTATATTTATTTTTTTTTTGGATTTTAATTTGTTTTCATAACAATTTTCTAACTTATTAAAGATTTTGCAGCTAACAAATTTATCATAACATAAATAGTCTGTTTGTTTTAGCTAAATAAAATATGAAATGTAACTATAATATTTTTTTAACAAATATGTTACGAAGTTAACAATATAAACTATATGTTATATATAAACAAATAATTGAAACTGTTTTTTTATTTCAAAACTTAACGAACGAAATACAATTGTTTACAATATCAAAATTGAACTTTTTAAAATCAAGAGCACACAACAAATAGCAACTAGTTTTTAACGTCAGGAAAATATATTCAGCATTAAGTAATTAATATCAACAGCACACAACGTATAACATTTAATTCTTAAAATAATAGGAAATCGAAACCCTGATATATTGTATACCACACAATTTTTTTTATACATTTGCCAACGCCACAATGAACTGCTCAATGTTATTACTATCACGTATAGCAATTAAACCACCTTTATTGCACTTCCAATTTTCCTCATTATCATTTGCTGGTGAATAACTTAATGCAATCGGTTTCTGTTGCTTGACCGATTCACTGTAATTATATATATCGCCACCTATCGAACGCAATATCGCTTGTGGTGCACAAGTATCCCATCTAAAAGTGCCGGCTTTGCTTAACGTGTATATTTCCACTTCATTTGTTATAACTTTAAGCGCTTTATGTCCAGCACCAGCTGAGAAAGCTATTTCATAACCTAAATTTAAGAAGCACTGCAAAACATCTGGATTTTCTGAACTAGAGAAAATGCCTAAAGGATTTCTTATTCTAGCATCGAATTTACAATTATTCACTTGTAAATCGGGTAACGCTACACCCCAAAATACAAGCGATCGATATTCATTATCAATAATTTTTTGTTGAAATGGTTGTGAAATAACACCTATAATTGGTATTCCTGTTAAACGATTGTAGACACCAATCAGCACAGTAACGCAATCCAATCCAGTTGATGTGATACCAGGAAAGTTTGTAAACATTGAATCCCCGGAAATATATTCAGCAGTAGCATCTGTAGTGTTAAAATATATTTAAAGTTATATTAGTAATTATAACTATATTAGATTATTATTATTTACCAATTGGATCAATCCATATACCAAGTTCTTCATATGCTAAATCATTTGGTAGAGCTGGTATATCCCCTAATCTCTCATCCTCAAAGAATATATCACGATGAACTTCATTGGCTAATGCTTCCGCTGCTTCTTCATTACCATTTAGCACTGTGGACAGACATTGTATTGTATTTGTTAAGGTTTCACCTACACTTATGGTGACTGATTCACCAAGAGTATTTGTAAAATTTGGTGATTCCTCGCCACAAATGGATTCAAGCAATTCGGGAAACTAAATGTAAATAGTAATATTTAAAGGTTTGAGATTATATATTATATTTAATAGAGTATTGAGATTGAGATATTTTTTGTTATATTATAACTTAATATTATGGTGACCAGATTTCTATTGCTTTAAAGATGGGCAATTTTATAAAAGATCAGACAAGTATTTTAATATAATGTTTAGTTTCCAGATGATGGCTTTAGATTAAAGTCGAAATATCGATAAATTTATGTTACTATAAACAGTTCTTAATTTTTATTTTTAACAACAATAAAAATTAAATTTAAAATCAAATTATTTTAAAAATCATTTTCATACCGTTAGTTTTTTTTGAAAACACAATAAAAATAGTATATAAAAAATATTTACTCATACTTATCAAAAAAAGAAATAAAAAGAAAAATTAATAAATAAAAATAAATAATTATTTATTTTTTAAAATAAAAAAGAATAAATAAAATAAAAAAATAATTAAAATAATTTACATTGAATAAGTACGTTTATAGAATATAAATTAATTAATAGAGCACAAAAATCCCAAAGAAGCGGAACACACTGACTATGACAGATCTTTTGTGCTGAATGAATTACCATATGTTACACAAAGTAGAGATAAATTATAATCAAAAACATCGTGACATCTTCTTGAATTGGTAAGACACTAGACAACATATGAAAATAAGGGAGTTCCCCTTTAAAATATATTCATTACTATACTTATTATACAAACTAATATATAAATAGACTTAAAGAACGTACAGAACTTTATTATCACAAATTTTAACACTAATCAAGGCAATTTTTAACCCACGTATGTAATCCATTTTAACGTACAGATATAATTATTATGTTAATAAGACACGACTACATATCATGTACTCACTAAATTTCCAACATCATGTTTGATAGTTTCTTGTATCAGTACATCTGCTAGGGTTTTGAAATCATGTTCAAATCGCGCATTCGCTTCAGTTCCACTTTTTTCTTGAACTAATAACGACAGAAGTTGTTCATTCGATCGACATATACGGGCAATATTAGCTGCTTTTTCCGAAGCATTTATAAGGCTTCTTAGTAAATTACGTTCTGTATCGTTTTCACCCATATTTAATAATGAAAGTAAAAAATTTTAATTATAAACTTTAATTAACCTAGATGAAAATTCATTAATTGCATTACTTTATTGAATGTAATTAGAAAGTAACTTACATATAAAATAAATGGTCTGCAGTTTCCTGAGTAAAGTTTTGCTATTTATAAAATAAATAATTTAATTGTTTATATTATGAGAAGAAAATGTATACTAGTAGATACAAAACTAACCAACTTAAGAGAAATAAGAGAAGTGAAAGTTCGTAATAATGTAGCCTATTTTTTGGTGTCAAAATAGTGTTGGTAAATGGTTATGCACTTAAAAAAACATTTGCAAGCACTAATTTTAATTTACTTAAGTCATCTTTACTAAATTTATGGTATTTAAATTTTAATTTCAATTTAAAAATTAACTAAATTTGAATATTGTATTGTAAATACTTTTATATATTTCTTATATAATTTTGTTACAAATAAATTCTGAAATTGAGTTTCATATTTATTATATATTATTTAATTTTAAATGATTTGTCTCGTTAATTGAGTCCCCGTAGCAAAAACGCTTTAATTCAAGTTCACTTATTGTAGATATATATTACAATATATTTTACAATATATTTTTATATATAAAAGTTTTATGTATTAAATTAATTTGTATTATTTTTGTATTATTTGTATTTATATTTTATTTGTATTTATTTATTTTAATTTTTTTTAACTGCCTTAGACCTTAGATTATTTAACATTTATTAAATTGTGTTAAAATAGTGCGTATTCGGCAATATTTGAAACAGCTGTATAGTCAACCAAAAATTCAATTATATAAAATAATTTTAAAAGAATTTTTGTTTTTGTAGTTCATTACTTTTCGAAACCTAATTTTTGTTAAAATACTTAATATATTTTTTTAAAAAAATATAAAGCAATATACCTAGACAATAGAATAAAGAGGATGATGTACATATAGTTTTAGTAATAATAATTTATGTTAGATCGTAATCCTAACGATAACTCTCAAGGTGTGTCAAAATATAGAATATATTAAAAAATATTAAACAAACATTGAATTATTTAACAAAAAGTGACCTATAATTAGATAAAAAAAATTATTAAAACGATTATAAAGAAACAGGTCAATAAATAAATTATTAAAAAAAAAATAATAAAAAATTAATTTAATTTTATTTTTAAAAAAAATATTTTTTATACAAATATTTATTTATTTATTGTAAATTTTTATTTTCGCTCTTATTTTATTTATTTTTTAATAACAATTGTAACTTCTTTAGGATTATATGCACTGCACTTATGTAAATATTTTTGTATTTATTTATTGCATTTATTTATTATTTTTGGTTAAAACTTTTCAAATTTATATGTTAATTTCTTAAACATTTTTTGTGAATAAGTTGTAATTTAACGTCATATTTTCCAGATGGAAGTGACTATTATATTTTTAATAGAAACTTGTTATATTTACATAAAGTGGTTTTCGAACAGAAGTGAAACAACTTAATTTGGCAGGACCCGAGTTCGATTCCTGGTACTTGCAGTCTCAAAAATAATTATTTACGAATAATTAAATATAAGAATTATTTCGAAGACCACTGATGAAGGGTATTTGGCAATACTCGAAACAGCTGTATGGTCAGCCAAAAATTCAATTAATTAAAATAATTTAAAAAATAAATTTTTGTTGTTGTTTCACTTCTGTTCGAAAACCTCTTTATTAAACATTTTTTAAATTTTTCACAATGGTAACACCTAATTTACCTAATTTTTATCTAATTTAATCTACTACAAATTCTGGTAAATACCAACATTACTATTTCCCTCAATTTACCATTAATTTACTCGAACTCACACATGGTCAAAAAACATATAAAGAGCTACCAAATAATTATAAAAATTTCTTTAGATAGTACATTACTGGCGTCATAAACTGTATTTTAATTTTTATTTGTTTTTGTACACTGAAAACGGAACAAAGATGTAAACAAAATACGAAAATTCTCCAAAACTAAGTTAAAAATCTCTACGATTGGAGCTGAACTCTCGTCGTTTGGGGAGCGCAGCAGCTGATTTTATTTACACCGTCCAATCAGTTTTCAAGCATTCAAGTGAGCGGTTGTACGTAGTCGGTATTTCTGTTGCGCATAACACGTATTTCGTTCCGTTCTTCTCATTGAACTTTCGTGCTGGAGCAGCCAATGCATCGCATTAGATTGTGTTTTGTTTGATAAAAGTTTAACGCCTTTTGTTGTTTACACAAATAGAAATATAATGAATTTTTATCAATTTGTTAATGCACAATTTAGCTCACAATTTATTTAAATAGTTTAAGTTATTCAAAAGTTATTCAATTAGTAATTTTTGCAACTACGAAGAAAAACTTTGCAATCCGCCTACAGCATTAAATAAAGCGCGGAAGTGAGAAATTATCATTAGAAAGTGTAAAAAAAATCCGTCTTGTGTTTTGCGTCTTGTTGTTTTTGTTTCTGTTTTTTTATTAAGTGAAAAATAAAATAATATAAAATTTAACAAATAAATCATTTAAATTCCAACGTAACAAAATGGATGCGAAATTCATAAATGTCCTTATATTGGGCTTCGGTTTTATGTTCGTCTTCACATCGTTCCAAACGATGGGAAACATTGAAGTAAGTTTAGTGCTTTAGTATCAAATGTACGTAATTGTATGGAAACCTTGTCCTTGAAACGAAATAATCCTTGACACACCACAAGGATAATACGTAGTAGAGAAAATTTTTATTTCATTGATAGCAGACAGGTTAGGACGTAGGCGAATTTATGGTTTAGGGATTGGTAGCGCATTGGATTTATTTGCTTCTTATCTAATGTGTACTTTAAATATTTATTAGAAAACTTTTTCCATTTTCTTATTTATTTATTTGACATGTTCTTAATATAATTATTTATTCTAATATTATTGATATTGATATTAGATTTTTTTTATTATTTAATATAAGAGGTTTCAAGGATGCACCTACTTGAAAAAAAATTTCTTCTTCTTCTTATTTGGCACTACAGTCCAGTGTGAACCTTGGCCACCCTAAGTGCTGCGTAGTGGTAAAATTTTTCCGATACAAGATTGCTGGCCTTGCGATCAACCCCCAACCTGGAGGGCCAAATCGCCTTATTTGCTAACCTGGAGATAGGATTAGTGTTTAGTAGTTAGAGAATTTCCGCTCAACTATGAGCGAGGCCAGAGCTTCGTATGTGGAGAACAGGGTAGGTGAAATTGACAGTTGAGAATGTTAGGCTATATATATATATATGCATCATTCTTCCATTGGAGCACTCGCTTTATCCGCTTACATTCTGAAAAAATTTAATACAGCAAATATTATCTGTTAAATGTTAATTTTTTCTTGCCGAGAGTGACGCAAAGAAACTATTTAAAAGTTAGACGAATTCGAATAGCAAAGAAAATACAAGAACAAAAATTTAGTTAAT
>NC_051847.1:184184402-184187912 GCF_002237135.1 Teleopsis dalmanni
TGACAATATACATATAGAACTCAAAATTAAACTCAAAGAAATAATCTGTATTGATAAACGAGTACAATACATATCTCAGCCACAGTGTGAAATACGTTATAATAATAATATATATAGTAATAATAATAATATATATGATAATAATAATATATATAATAATAATAATATATATAATAATAATAATATACATAATAATAATAATATATATAATAATAATAATATATATAATAATAATAATAATATATATAATAATAATAATAATAATAATAATAATAATAATAATAATAATGCATAATAATAATAATATACATAATAATAATAATATATATAATAAACATTATATATTTATAAATTATTTAATATTTACTTAACCGGTAATAAGTATACTTACTGGCATTTTTGGCACACATAACGTCCAGTTATTTCAGCCTTAACTTTGGCATTGCACTCATGACATAAGGCACGATTTTGATTGCGTATAAAGCCAGAATCGGCTAATTCCTTAGCACACAACTGACAACGGAAGCACTGTGGATGCCAGCTTGCGGACATTGCCTTTATAACACGTCCGATAACAAATTCTCCACATTTATTGCAACAAGGCGCGAAGAGGACATGAAAATCATGTTCACAATATTTGCGTCCTTCGAATTCATAGAAGATACCATCTTGAAATGGACGGAAGCACTGAGCACAACTAACGAGAAATATAATAATTAAAATAATCAATATTTAAATACAATTTTTTATTATATATAAAAACTTACACAAAGCACTGCGTATGCCAGAGTTCACCATTCGAATTAACGATTTTTTCGTTTGGCTCGAATCCTTCCGTGCAACGCGTGCAATGCATTGCGCTCAGCGACATATTAGCTACCTGTAATCTACAAGAAATAATATATTAATTAAATAAATTTTTTTTTTAATAATTTAATATTAATAATTTTAGTTTTTTTAGTACATTTCAGCTTTTGAGTACATCATTTTGTATAAATATTGGTATTTTTGCTTTATGAACGTTTTGTTGAAACAACAATTATAAACTAAATTCCGATGAAAGCTTGCTTAAATGCTTTGGTGACTATTATATGGCGTCGTGGATGTATATGAATCATGATATCGTTTTTGTAATAAATTTTATAAAAATTATTTATATTTCAAAAATACGTTATCAGTTTAGTATTAGTGTAACCGTCTTGAAGGCGAGACCCAAAAAGTATATATATTTTACATATCACTTCATATAAAATATTTTTAAAATAAAAAGTTTAGTTTATAGATCTCAATTGTATTTCAAGTTTATAAGCGGAGTAATGTCGATAATTTTCTTATTTATTTTAAAGTTAAAAATTGTGATGTGATAAATATCATTCGTAATATTTTGAAATGTAAATCTAACAAATGTTCAACAACTAAATTAGATATATAATATATATTTAATTGGAGAAAAAAAGGCCTCTATGGACTGCAGTTGCGATACAGAGGTGGAGGACTACTATAAAAACTAATATCATATTATCATTATATACCATGTCTAAAAGGTATGCATTTGAATTCTTTTCACAAATAACTCTAACTGCATAACAGAAGCAAGCAATAGCAAAACCCTTGCCATATCTCTCATGTTAAAATAAATACCATGTAGACTATACACTATCAATTTCAACGATCCAGAAGTAATTTATTGAGTTTCCACCTGGTCGTATAACAATTAGTAAGCAAACATTATAGATACTCAGTTAAAGTCCTACATCCGAAGCAGTTGAAAAAAATCCACGATGGATTGATTGATCGGCGATTAAAAGTCCTCTATGTACGACAACTAAAATGTATAGGTCTTTAATGCGGAAATGGGTTAATTATGGATATAATAGTTATAATCTATAGACCTTTTTGATCGATTGATCGAAGTACATAGTGAATTTTTTAATTTCAAATTGTTTTATATATTTGATTTTGTTCAATCAGTTAGGTATGCTAACACTCTATGTAAGACGCTTGCAACAATTGCTTACAATTAAGCACAAATGCAACAGTTTAACAAATTTCATTCAAAAAAACATGTTTTCCAATCGCATTTTTATATTAATTTAAATATGGACCTATTAGAATACACTTAAAGTCTAAAAAATGGGTTTATCCAGTATGAATCGGGTTAAAAAACGACCGAAGTTCTGTCAACTAATAATGTGCTGATACTTTTGAGACCCATACTGAACAATTCACATTGAATACTCTCAGAAAGAAGAAAATATCATATATTATAATATAATATATTATATGTTTTTGCATTAATTCCATAAATTACGTTGTGAGTTCAGGATAGTTCCATTGAGGATATTCCAGTAATTAAGCTACAGTGACTATATGTTATCCCAAAAGTTAATGACTTTTTATTTCGCCTTAGCATGTCTTAGACTAATTTATTTTAAAAAAGCATAAGCATAGATTGGCAAAGAGATACTGATGCGAGTTTCAGGATCATTGCAAAACATGCATCCACTTTAAAAATCAGAGAGATTATCATGATAGATTTTCAACTAATATACGAATTAATTAATTAATTACGATTTCAAAATTAGGTATTACTTTCATTTTTTGCTTAATTTTATTTTATTGAAAAGAAAAAAATATAGAAATTGGTTCCCAATCCTGTTTTACTAATGAAGAACCCATATGTCGTCAATATTTTCGTCAATAAATGTGACATATAGTATAGTATAGTATATACATTGTGACCGAAAAGCTTTCGGAAATTCTCATTTAAAATTCGCGCGCTGTATATTTTTCGATATTTTAAGTTTATGTAGTTTGGCAGCACTGTCCTTAATTACTATCCAAAAATGGCGTCGATCTGTCGGACAGTTCGTTTACGGCAGCTGTTGAAACCAGTTCACCTCAGTAGTGCGTTGCGAAAAAAACAATGGAAAAAAATATTGAACAAAGAGTTTGCATCAAATTTTGTTTTTCGAACGAAATTTCGTGTGCAGAATCGTTGCGAATGCTACAAAAGGCTTATGGGGAATCAGTTTTATCGAAAACTCAAGTTTATGAGTGGTACAAAGCCTTTCAGGACTGTCGTACGACCGTCGAAGACATGCCGCGTTCTGGACGACCTTCGACCTCTACCACCGACGAAAACATTGAAAAGGCAAAGGAAATCGTGTTCAAAAATCCTCATGTGAGTGTTAGAGAGATAGCACGAGAGCTAGGCATCGGTCGTGAGATGGCTCGTTTGATTTTGGTGGACAATTTGTGTATGCGACGTGTCAACGCCCGGCTTGTTCCGATTCACCTCAATTTGTTCAACATTATCAACGATTTTAAGGCCAAACATTCAATAAATACCATCGAACAGCCACCGTATTCACCTGATCTTGCACCGTGTGACTTTTTCCTGTTTCCCAACCTCAAATTACCACTCAGAGGAACGCGTTTTGAATCCATAGAAGACGTAAAACAGAATTCGCAGAGGGAACTCAAAGCCATACCGGAAAGCGCCTATAA
>NC_051847.1:184188012-184199985 GCF_002237135.1 Teleopsis dalmanni
TTTTGAAGGAGATAAAATAAATATTGATGAAGATTAAGAATTTTGCGTTTTATTTATTTATTTCCGGAAACTTTTCGGTCACAATGTATAGTCTATAGTAAAACCAGTACAAAAAAGGCAGCTAAGCAAATCCAAACGAGTCACAGAACAACACAATTTAATAAAAATTCCTCAACAATTGAATTTATCACTAAGTAGTAATTAGCTTGTGCAATTTAATTAATTTTAATTAATAATTAGTGCACATTTTTTAAAAATTGTTACTTAAGTCTGAAAACTGATGTTGATGCATAAGAACCAAAAGTATGTAAATTATTAACATTCTTGATTATAATGCAAAAATAAAAGGGTTGTTGAAAATAGTTTCGAATAATTACATATAGATGAAACCATGCAGTAGATATAATTATAATAGCATATAACATACATATATAGTCAATATATGTATCTCATTTTTTAAAATTATATATTATAAACATAATTTCAGTTCAACAATCCTAAATGATATAACCTGACCGATATAGACTTTAACTATCGAGTGTTAGAACAATTACAGTCCGATATAATGAAAATTAATTGTATCTACAGTAGCAAGAACTATGTTATATTAAGTAAAGTTATGGTACAACCATTTATCACGTATAGACTAGACTGTTCGTAATGTCCACCCTAACTCTACATTGTAGAACATCGCCGATCTGCTCAATTGACCCACAGTAAAAACAATCGCGAATCTAGTTGATTTATGATTTGATTTCATACAATTAAAGTGACAGCATTCATATTCTTAGATTTAGATTAGATTTAATTTTGTTGGTGTTATCCCTGCCAGGAAGAGCGAACGTCACGTAACCTTTTAGATTAACTAGTATCTGTCTTTTAATTCAAATTCGAGTATTGTCTAATATTACGGTATAAATATGTGTTAACTAATTTCTTGTCCATCATAAATCAGATCGTTTTTGATGTCTGCATCTTCATCCATTCTCACCATTTGACCAAGCCAGCAAAGTCGTGGATAATAATTTGCTAAATTATGTCAATATCATGATGCAGCCCGTCAGCTCGTGGTTTATACGGATGCGGTAGACATCATCAACTTGTAAAGGCCCAAACATGTTACGAAGAGTTTTTCTGTCTCCCAGTAGTGCTTCATCATTCTGTGATGTTGTCCATGCTTCTGCTACGTACAAAAGTACAGCTTAGATTAGTGACCTATAGAGCGTAAGTCTTATTTGTCGAGAGAGAACTCTACACACCAATTGCCTACTGAGTCCATACTTGCACCTATTGGCAATGCTGATACTTCGTATAATCTCCAACCTGATATTATTGTTGTTTGTCACGGCGGTGCCAAGGTAGATAAAATCTTTGACGGATTCGAAAGTATAACTGCCAGCCACTAGCAGCAGACATATACTTTATTTTGCCGTCATTCACAATTTATTGGTATCAAATAGTTATTTTCGAATTACTTTTATAGGTTCTATAAATAGATTCTATATATTAAAAGGGTATGGTCCCTGGGAATGAAATATAGTCTACAATAGTTGTAATTATTGAATTCAAAATAGTTAAGCATTGAATGCTTACAATATTTTCTAAAGGTAGCATAACATATTTAAGTTTATTTATCTTAAATAGTTAAAAAAAACTATTAATAATTATATTAAATATGAAACATGAAATGCGTTACCGAACATTTTATATTCAATATACTTTCATTTTTTTGGCTTTCATCACAAATAAATTAGACGACAATCTATCGTCACTTGATTTTTCGCATGTGTTATTAGATTTGATATTCGTTCTATATACATAATGAGAAGCACCTTTGAGATATATTTTTGAAATAAATTTCAGCACACCCTAATAATATATGGACATTACAAAACAAGCTAAAAGACTATCACAAATATAATCTAATCCCGATTTTTTTTTTTATGGAGAAGCACGCAAAGTTCATCCACTTCGAAAAGAGTTCTCCAATCACAGTTAAAATAACAAAATATTTAATTACAATTTATGTTTCTTAAAGTTTTCTCACAAAGTTTATAGTTAATTCAATTTATTCAATTCAATTTATTAAATTTTGTTTTTTTATTTTGTATATAAAAAAGGTCTGGATTTGCTTTGTCTGATGTAATATTTTCACTACACTATATTATGTATCTATTAGATATTGTATAACAATATTTAGTTTTTGATATTGTATAAAACACATTTAACATTAATTAACTAAACTAACCGCTTTTGAATTTTAATATAGAGAAAAATTATTTAATTTAAAATTATTTATTTGTGAAGCAAATACGCGTGAAAACAACCGAAATAGGCGAACTGCATTCACCAATTAATTTGATTACAATCTGTGCGTTACAAATGTGCCAATAGACTATGTGCAGCATAAAGGCACCAAAAGCTGAAAAAACATGTTGCAAAAAGAGCTCCCACTACTGATTGACCGCGTCAACAGCCACACAAATTAATTCGATTCAAAAAATTCTTTTCAAATTCGTTCTTCTCTACTCAGTGTGACGCCCTATGCTGTGTGGATCATATCTATGTGTAGCGCTATATGTATAGGTACATTAGTCAAGAATTGGCATATGTTTTTAAAAATTAATTAAAATATACATCGGCATTTCAAAACAGATTGTGCGGTACATTGTTATTAGGTGAGATAAACATTAAACATGACTGCTGTTATAATCATAAAAAGGTAAATAGATATTCTTGAAGCTATCTCAAATTTCTTATAACATATTTGAACAATAGTTTATAGTCATATAGGTATAGCAGTTAAATAGCAGCCAGTCAAATATAAGCTACTACAGTTCGTTATTTGAATATCACTATCGCTATAGAGAATTAGACAGCCATGAAAGCAATAGAATACAGAACAGTGAAATCGAAGACAAAATGTCTTAATCCTCTAGTGAACAACGATGAACACAATGTCTGTAATTGGTTCTGAAATATTCATTTATAAATACGGATCATCGATACAAATCCCTATATGTGAACTGTTTGAGAGCATAGAGAAATTCACTAAAGAGGAATGACTTGTGGACTAATCGCAACAGGTCAATACTTACTTGGTGCTTTAACGGTGGTATATTCCGACATATGGTTTGTGCTGGACCACAGTAATAAAGACAATATGAAATCGATTAATCACTTTTTACAACTTTGTTCAGGACTACAAATGAAAAAAATTCAGTATCTTGGAAATTGTTTCTTAATGACCTGCCAGATATAACAAAAGCAGACTTGTCGGATCTATTCAGCTTTATGTAAAAGGTACATGTTTTAACTAAGACTATATCAGGAGATAACAATGGTTAGTGTGACTCGTCGCTTCCAGGAAACTATAAGAATATCACAATAGATGTCTCCAAGTAGAAATACTGACAGTTATATCAGCACACACCTACGTAATCTACTTGATATCCGATTTTGTCATTTATATATAGCTGTATGAACAAAATGGCACCGTTCCGATTAACAAATGTGTCCTTTCTATTTATAATATATGCATTTTAGGTAATAATAATAAAATAAAACATATTTTATATACTCAATAATCAATATCATTCATATGTAGAATGTGAAATCAATTATTAAAAGTCTGCCGGAAAAATACTAAAAAAAATCTTGTTACAAGGTAGCTTATATCTAAAAACCGATTGTAGCATGACTTTAAAAAACATTGCCATAAAGATAAAAATATCAATGAAACATTTCCAAATGTGCCTATTCTCGCGCTTTTACTCCAGCGCCCGTTATGTTTATCGCCCACAAAACAAACGAAAATACACATCGATTTACTCTTCTAAAGAGTTTCAAACAGAAGTAGAGCGGGTACAGGTATTTTATCTGTGTGTTATCATATGTAATTTGTTTTTTCTTTGATAATAAATATGTATTTTTTTTATGTGTTTTGAGAGCGTACAAATACTATTTTAATATTTATATTCCAAAAAATGTTGACCTTTTTAGAAAAAAAGTTAAGAAAACAAAAAATCTTTAGAAAGTAGAAACCAGTAATGATTGTTTTAATTTCTATCTTATCTGAAAAGTAAAGTACAACAGCTTATAGAATTCTTTTTTATATTCAACAAACATGATTATTTGGAGTTGCATATTTTATAAAAAAAAAACATGAAATTAATGATATTGATATTTGTTTGCAATATTATTATTAGTATACAATCATGTACTGAAACCTATAAGATATTTTATGCTATCTCTGCAGAAAGTCAATTGATAATTGGTAAACTTAATTGATAAACCTAACAACAGCTTTTAGTTCAATACTAGACTTCTCTGTCACTCAGCATTTTTTTAGTTCCCTTTTTAAACGGAAGTAGTCAATAGGAACACATGCAGTTATCAAAGCAGTAATTAAATTGATTTCATTTCACCAACACTTTACATTCAATGTACAGTACAGTCAGAAAAGGACAGCACGATACATACAACTATTATATTTCTTCTTGAGAACACCTCTTGATATTTAATATTGAAAGAAAATTTCTTGATAATAAGTCCGTTATACGAGCTAGTCGTACTAACTTTGAGTAACACTGTGTATACACAAGTGGGTTCCACCTGCAAATTTTCAAGTAAATGAGCTGAGTGAGCGTAACATCCCTGTCGAAATTTGAAAATGCTACACAGACTTTACTCGTACATTTTATTTCAAGTAAAATTTGTGTGATGTGTGAAACAGCTGTTTTGGTTTGAATTTAAATTTTTGTATTGTTTATTTGCGCGACACTAGTGATCTCACCAGACTTTACACAAAGCTATTCCATGAAAATCTGTGCGTCATTTAGCACTTTATTTGTGTTACACTCTCAGATTGTACTTTACTTGTGTTTTACTTGACTTTTAGCACAGGTAGCTTGCGGAACAGACCTATTATGATATATAAGTAAAGTATAAGTATAAGTAAAAGCTAGATATACTTAGTTGTAAGTATTTACAATGAGACTATATTTTAGCAATTACACGTCTCTATAAGGTGAATCCTTCACTGATGTGCTACAAAATTTCATATAAAAGTAGCATGTTGTCAATTTAGATATATATACTTAATTTAACTAGATTTTGCTATTAAATCGGGATTTAAATTCTTCATATATTTTTGATATGAATATCACTAGCACGATGGATTTTCACGTTTTGTCCAGAATATCAGTCGTACTTACCAATCTTCATCTTAGATCTTAGATAATAAATAATAACTTAAACTTATTATTTTCGGGAGCGACTAGAACTGCATTGTAGAACTTTCAGTCTCTCATAACAAACTGGAACCACTCAAAATTCTTGTCTAATTTTTTTATTTTTGAATAGAAATGCAAAAACACAGGTTGCAAATTTACTAGGACTACTAAAATTTGGGTCTAGTCAACAACAAATAGATAGAACTTGAAGGCACACTATTAATTACTTTAACCTGTTTTTTCAAGGCTAACCATGTATAATATAATTAAGTAGTGTTTACTACTAAATGTATTTTTTTTTTAAATTGCATCAAAGCAGTTCCACAGTGATATTAATAATAAAATAAATAAATATATTATGTACAAAACTACACGTACGGGTTCACCTTAGGAATGATCTCCCAAAAAATATATATATTTTTGCTTTATATATATATATATAAATGCTTAGTATATATTCTATACTAAGCATTTTTGATTAACAACAAATAAATATTGCTACTGATCTATATATATTAAAATTTAGCTATCAAACAAATTTGATTCATATTTCTCTTCAATAATTTTTTTTTTATACTAGAAAAACACTTGTTTAAAAATAGCACTGAATGGCGATGACGTCATGGATGAAGTAAACATCTGCAGCATAAAATTGAAAATTCTACATAAAATCTAAACTGTTGCGTTGTTTATGATTTCATAGCATGAAATTATGTTGGCAAGATTTTATATTTGCAAAATGTTAAAAATTTTGGATTTTCACAATTTCAGGCGTTAATGATTATTATTAATTATATGATTTTATCATGAAACTTATGAAAATTAAGTAAAAGCACAAATGTTTAAATTTATGTTTATGTCACTTTAGCTATAAATTAATTATATTTCTTACTCGACTGGTGGCATTTTTTGATTTATTTGAATTGATTGCACTTGAAAATATTAACTTTTTGCGATTAAACCGACTAACGACGACTATTTGCTCTTTGGCTTAGCAAAGATGTTTTTCTCCTCCCAAATTTAGCAAATCAAGATTTCTCGTTGACTTGTATTTCTTTTTTTTTCTTGTCGTTTGCAAAAATATTTACCAATTTCTACTTTTGAAAAGTTTTAAACAAAATTTATTAACAATAATAAAACAAGAATTTATAATTTACCTATTTTATCACAGTTCAAATTTTATTTTTCTTAAATTATAATAAAAATTTTTTAATTAAATAACAAATTCTTACTAATAAACAGAAAGGCTAATACAAAATGTGCAAAGTTTCTGGGGCAACAAAATGGAAACGAAGCAACAGAACAGCAATAATTTGACAGTTGACAACAGCGCCATCTGAAGGTAAAACGTGATAGAAACTGACAATTAAAAATCAATTAAAATTTTAAATTACAATTTAAATTTGAATATTTGATATATTGTGTAATAAGTAATTTTAACATATTTTTGAACTTCAAAAGCTTTCATTTCAATTAAATATAATTGATAGCAAAATGTAATTACAATAAATGTAAAAGTAAGTGAAGAGAATACAGTATGTCAAAAAAAAAAGCAAAGCAACAAATCAAAACAAATCAACTTTATAAATTATTAGAGCATATTTATAAAATGGTATAACAACAAATCAATAAATTTTATAAGTTTAATCGATAAAAATATTCCGTAGCAAAATAGAGTGTATAATAGAAATGCGTGACAATACAATATCTTTTTAAAATCGCTTATAGGTTAGCCAAAAATTTAGCTTTAATATCATTTAATATGCATAACCAGTGCTACTAAGAAATTTTGATTTTTATATTGTTATATTACACAAAAATCTCTATCATGTATTCAAAATACAACAATTATTAAAACTTAAAATGGAGAGGTTAACGAACAAAATGTTTACTTCATTTATAATTGCGTATAAGCGTAGTCATTATTGGAATAATTATAAATTATTGTTAATTTGAATAAATTAAATAATGCACTATTTTTTATATCAACTTTAACTTTAGTTTGATGCATTGTTATAGTAATCAGATACTAAATCCTAAATTATGTCATTTTTTATAATTTAAAAACAAATTAATTTTCTATGTTCATTTATTTTATTACAGATATATTAGATTATTCACATTACTCAATATATATTCTGTAACATCATTATTACTTAACTTATTTAATGCTATGAAAACAAAATAAAGTACATATTTTATTAATTAAAGCTATAAATTAAATTAAGAATAATTTTGATAGTATTCAGTTAAATACTATTTAAATGTATATATTAAATCGCATATTTTTTTGGACAATTATTTTCAATGACAGCTGCTGCTATATTGAGCTCATCTTCAGTAATCTCATGTAATAAATCAACAGTATATTTATTTAAACCATCTTGAGATAATCCGTCAATTTTTTTCATATAATTTAAGTTAAAGTTTATATCATTGCCATATCGTTTGTTAGGAATTTCTTGTAAATCATTATTTTTAGGCTCAAGACTTACATCTTTATGATTTTCTTTTTCAAAATTTTCTTGTGAATTATTACTTTTAGAGTTTAAAATTTGTAATTCATGAATTTTATTTATTCGCTTCTCTTGTCTTTTTAAATTTTTGGTTTGTCGTTTATATTTTCTATTAATTTGCTCCGGTGTTAGTATCCTCAATCGTGGTTTGGGTAATATATCACATTTATCCTCATTGCTTTCTGCGCAAGATTGTCTAAGAAGCAGATCGTTATTTATTTCTTCTGGAAGTCTTACTCTTAAGCGTGGTTTGAATGGTACATCATGTTTTTCCTTATCGGTTTCTATGCAAGTGGAAGTAAATGCCATTTCATTGGATTTTTGATTATTTACTGTGATAATTATTGCTTCTAGTGTTAAGTGTTGAGCAAATTTTTTATTAAATGTATTATTAATGTTTTTTGTGTAAGGTGGACTGATTGATATAAATTTTTTGAGTAATAATATTCTAGTAGTCTTTCTGTTTCAAATTATAATTATTATAAATTAAAATTATAATATAGTTATATAATATATAAAATAATGTGTCACTTAATTTTTAATTTTTTTTAGTATGTTTTTGTTTAATTTTTTAATAGTTTATATATTTTAAAATATAAGATTTTAAATCTAATTTATTTTTGTTTCAAGATTTTAAGTCCTGTTGTAAGCATCTTTACCATTAATTAATTATCATTACAAGAACCTATAAAAGGCTAATAAAAAACAGAATTAGATAAAAATTCAAAAATGTGCACTAATTAATGTATTTTACCTTTATATATATTTGATGGATCCACATTATTAAGCTAGGAAAATATTCGCAACAATTTGAAAGACATAGTTGATATTTAATGATCTAAAGAGCAAAAATTATTTCTTGTTTAAAAAACAGCATTATTTTGTTGTGATATAGAATAAATAATTATATTTCAAATGAGAGCAAGTCTTTTTAATATGAAATACAAAAGTATTGTACTAAATTTTATTCAGTGTAAATAAGTGTTCAATAGTAATGATATCCCAAAAATCTTAGACTTCCCCTAAATATAATTTTTTTGATTATCAACAAATAAGCAGTATTGCTGACATTTATGGAAACTAAACTTAATGATTTTAACATTTTTTGCTAACAAATTTTTCCATTTAAGAATAACCACAAATTCTATAAATTTACATTTTTTTTGATGTTATCACTTTTACTTTTTGTTTTTTCTTTTTTTCGCATACATAAGAACATGAGAACTTTTTAAAATGTTTGTTATTGTAATTAACTAGAAATTATAATCCTTACGGTACTGACATTTTTTAATAGTTGTAATTTCACTTAAAAATGCACAATTTTTAATTAAACCGGTAAATGAGTTGAATTTTGTTATTGCTTTTTTGTCAACCTTTTATAATTGGCAGAGAATTCTCTATATTAATTATAGTTTTCAAAATATGACCAAACAAACACAATATAACATTAAATATTGTCTCTATTAACATAGTTCACTGTCGTTTTTCTATAACAAAATTAAAAATATATACTATTTAACGAAAATGTATATAAAATGTCCAAAGCAGAGTGAGTGAGCAACGAACTGTAAACAATATAATACAATAACAAAATAATGATTTGACAGCAGCTAACAGTGCCCTCTTAAGGTAAACAGAAGAAAAAGAATTTAAGTAGCATAAATATATATCAATACTGGCCCTCTTCTCAATTTTTATTAAATCCGAAAAACTCATATTATTGTTACTTTAATTTTCATTTAAAAAACCTGTATAATAAATATCCTAATATAATATTGATTTAATATTTTACATTGATTTATTTTAAATGATTTCTTATTTGGTACATTTGACAGCTCTGAAGTATGACAAACAACATGTGTTTTATTATATATGCTTTATTACAATATATTTGTGCACATAATGCAACAAAAATATTGATTATAAATAAATAATTAATATAAAATTGAAAATTAAAATAAATAATGAATTAGAAGCAATGGTAAAATTGCATACAATTTTAAAATATTCTCTTACAAGAAAATTAAAAATTGTGTGGAATATTTATGCCTTAATATTCATAGTACATATTAACTTGTTACCAACTAATAAGTTAAAAAATAGAAAGTCCTTATGTACTTCTGTATATATTTATGTATATATTTTAAATAATAACGAACAAAAATGTATAATTTTTGAAACATTTACTTTTCGCAATTTTGCATATGTTTAAAATATTTAATTTCCACAATTTTCAAATTTAATTAAAATTTTTTTTTCTTTTTGTTTGAATTTTGTGTATAAACTTTTGACAAATGACTATAAAATTCGTAATTTCCAATCAGTAGATCGCTTATCACTTTGATAATATTTTTTCCTGCAGTCGATAAAATATGTGACCACTTTATAATTAGGCACTTGGAGAAATTAGTGTTGTTGTTTTGCACACATTTTAGTGATAAACTTATTTTTTGCCACACTTAAAAGCTGTCGAATGCACATATTGTTACTTTTTTAAAAATTATACTTAAATATTTTATTTTGCGTATACTTTCAAAAATTTTTAATGAAATGAGTTGATTAGCGTATAAATATATTAAGAGATGTTTACGTCAATTAAGAAATATAATATCTTTACCAACATTTTATATATATATGTGCATTGTTTCTTGATTTCTATAGTTTTATCAGATATAAAGCAACCATAAAATAATAATTTCTTATTTCTAATACTATTAGCAACACACACCTGCTTGATGGGTAATGTTTGACACATAATTACAATAAGTATGGTTCGCCTTTAAACTGTCAGTGCAGAAGGCGCGCGACTGACTACAAAATTTCACAATTTTTGATTCTAATAAATTTAAGGATTTTTATACGATATGTGGATAATTAAAAAACAGGATACAGGTAACTAACAAAATATACCTTTAAGGTGTTAGACTTTAATAATATTTGCAATAGATGAAACCTTCACTCTTATTTCGGAAAAAAATAATTATACTGTGGGTCGAACAAGTGCAGATTTGGTATTGTCTCATGATAATTCAATAAGTCGTTCCCATTCGATTTTACGTATTATCGTTAGCGATAAAGAGACACTAGCATTAGAAGATATTGGATCTAAATACGGGACTTTTATCAATGAAAATATAGAAAATAGCGTTAAACTTAACCAAGGAGAACAACAGGAATTATCAGATGGGGATCGTGTCAGGTTTGGCGTTTTCAAAAATATTTGGCATGTCTCACATGCACCCATCATTAGTGCAATATCTGGATTGTCTTCAGGAGATGCTAAAATATTGGAACATTATATGTCTATTTTAGGAGGAAAACTTGTAGATAAATGGGATATGAAATGTACTCACTTAACAATGAAGGAATTCAGATTGACTGTGAAAGCATTACACGCCTTAGTTGAACAGAGACCAATCGTTACTCTTGACTACTGGCGAAATTTTGTGGACGCTGCACGTCGTGGACGTAGTACACTCCCCCAACCTAATGAATACAAGCCTATAAATAGCAATGATTTGATGGGACATAATCTAGATTGCACAATAACACCGGCTCGTAAAACTGTTTTCAGCGGTATGACATTTGTGTTTATGAATGCGAACCAGCTTGAATTATATGGACCCATTATAATTAAAGCCGGTGGAGCTACAAGAGATCTAAAATCTGGTGTGCAAAAATCGTTTTTACTTAAAAGTAACGTAGTTGTTTTGCAATATGTGCCCTCTACCCAATCGCAAGGTACGCAAACGATTAATGTCATTGAGAGTAAGTTTTTATAAGTTCTTCGTTATTTTTCCTTATATTTATTTGCAATTTTTGTAGACTATTTAGAAACTAATAATCTACGTTTTATACCTGAATATGAAATTGGACTAGCAATTGTACACTGTTCTACAGAAAAATTCTGCAATCCTTCTTATAAGGTTATAAATGGCCTAATACCCTCAACAAGTTCCATGGGTTTATCTCCTAATACATGTCTTGTTAAAAATACTGAAGCTACTCAGAGTAACGCTAGTGAACGTACTGAATTATTTCTACTTGAAACAGAAAAGATCGGTGTGAATGATGATGGCAAATCCGGGAGCAAACAAAATCCAATATTAGATGATGAAAGTATGTCTCCTATTCGTGTTACTGAAAGTGCGGAAGAAAATATGCATTCAAAACGTAAACGGAACAAAATTAATCAAATTGTTAGCGATGACAGTGATGACAGT
>NC_051847.1:184200085-184207801 GCF_002237135.1 Teleopsis dalmanni
TACATTCATTTAACAAATCAAATAAAATAATAATTTCTTGTATTTTATGAACAGTTTTTACTGCCTTAAATAAAGCCTGGTGTGTGCATCATTTTGCTTGTTCCGTCTGCGATACAAAAATGACACAGAAATCAAAATTCTATGAATATGACGAGAAGCCAGTATGCAAGAAATGTTATGAACGCTTCCCTAATGAGTTGAGAAGACGTTTGCGTACATCTCATGAAATGACCATGAAGAAAGCTGTCTAATGCCCAACTCATATATGAAATTTAGTAGAATAACAAAATGTTTCTGTTAATTTGAAGCAGTTTTATGTATCGCGTATAACGACATAAAAAGCCAAACGAAAAAATATATATTAACTTTTAATAATGAAAGAAGTGCCTTACCAATTTGTTGTCAGTCATATTTTATAAATTGCTTTGTTATATGAAATGATTTTTACAGAAAACGCAAGCATAGTCCAAAATGAAAACCATTTTTTTATATAAAAAATTATTATAGTTTAATAATTAACTTAAAACGCAAGAATATACAAAAAATTATAATAGTTTAATAATTAACTTAAAACGCAACAATATGTAAAACTAAATGACAATAGCCACTAGCACAAAACAAATTAGTATTTATAATTAATATTTTATTTTTAAACAAATGCATTTCTGGCATTTTATAAAATAATTTTAATAAATTTATTTTTTAATTAATCTTCAAGTTCTCTAATTGATGTTGTAATAGTCATTGTTTTAAAATAATTTATGTTTATTTAACAATTTTATTTATTTTTTTTTTGGACTTTAATTTGTTTTTATAACAATTTTCTAACTTATTAAAGAGTTTGCAGCTAACAAATTTATCATAACGTAAATAGTCTGTTTGTTTTAGCTAAATAAAATATGAAATGTAACTATAATATTTTTTTAACAAATATGTTACGAAGTTAACAATATAAACTATATGTTATATTTAAACAAATAATTGAAACTGTTTTTTTTTAAAACTTAACGAACAAAATACAATTGTTTACAATATCAAAATTGAACTTTTTAAAATCAAGAGCACACAACAAATAGCAACAAGTTTTTAACATCAGGAAAATATATTCAGCATTAACTAATTAATATCAACAGCAGACAACGTATAACATTTAATTCTTAAAATAATAGGAAATCGAAACCCTGATATATTGTATACCACACAATTTTTTTTATACATTTGCCAACGCCACAATGAACTGCTCAATGTTATTACTATCACGTATAGCAATTAAACCACCTTTATTGCACTTCCAATTTTCCTCATTATCATTTGCTGGTGAATAATTTAATGCAATCGGTTTCTGTTGCTTGACCGATTCACTATAATTATATATATCGCCACCTATCGAACGCAATATCGCTTGTGGTGCACAAGTATCCCATCTAAAAGTGCCGGCTTTGCTTAACGTGTATATTTCCACTTCATTTGTTATAACTTTAAGCGCTTTATGTCCAGCACCAGCTGAGAAAGCTATTTCATAACCTAAATTTAAGAAGCACTGCAAAACATCTGGATTTTCTGAACTAGAGAAAATGCCTAAAGGATTTCTTATTCTAGCATCGAATTTACAATTATTCACTTGTAAATCGGGTAACGCTACACCCCAAAATACAAGCGATCGATATTCATTATCAATAATTTTTTGTTGAAACGGTTGTGAAATAACACCTATAATTGGTATTCCTGTTAAACGATTGTAGACACCAATCAGCACAGTAACGCAATCCAATCCAGTTGATGTGATACCAGGAAAGTTTGTAAACATTGAATCCCCGGAAATATATTCAGCAGTAGCATCTGTAGTGTTAAAATGTATTTAAAGTTATATTAATAATTATAACACTATTAGATTATTATTATTTACCAATTGGATCAATCCATATACCAAGTTCTTCATATGCTAAATCATTTGGTAGAGCTGGTATATCCCCTAATCTCTCATCCTCAAAGGATATATCACGATGGACTTCATTGGCTAATGCTTCCGCTGCTTCTTCATTACCATTTAGCACTGTGGACAGACATTGTATTGTATTTGTTAAGGTATCACCTACACTAATGGTGACTGATTCGCCAAGAGTATTTGTAAAATTTGGTGATTCCTCGCCACAAATGGATTCACGCAATTCGGGAAACTAAATGTAAATAGTAATATTTAAAGGTTTGAGATTATATATTATATTTAATAGAGTATTGAGATTGAGATATTTTTTGTTATATTATAACTTAATATTATGGTGACCAGATTTCTATTGCTTTAAAGATGGACAATTTTATATAAGATCAGACAAGTACTTTAATAAAATGTTTAGTTTAGTTACCGTTGTTTTTTTTCCTTAATTTGTATTTTTAACAACAATAAAAATGAAATTTAAAATCAAATTATTAAAAAATCATTTTAATATCGTTAGTTTTTTTTCAAAACACAATAAATATTGTATATAAAAAAGATATATCTGATATCAAAAAAAGAAAAAGAAATAAAAAAAAAAATTAATAAAAAAAAAAATAAATAAATAATTATTCATTTAAAAAAAAAAAAAAATAATTATTTTCAAAAGAATAATTAAAATAATTTACATTGATTAAGTACGTTTATAGAATATAAATTAATAGAGTAAAAAAATCCCAAAGAAGCGGAATACGCTGACTATGACAGATCTTTTGTGCTAAAGTATGTTACACAAAGTAGAGATAAATTATAATCAAAAACATCGTGACATCTTCTTGAATTGGCAAGACACTAGACAACATATGAAAATAAGGGAGTTCCCCTTTAAAATATATTCATTACTATACTTATTATACGAACTAATGTATAAATAGACTTAAAGAAAGTACAGAACTTTATTATCACAAATTTTAACACTAATCGAGGCAATTTTTAACCCACGTATGTAATTCATTTTAACGTATAGATATAATTAATATGTTTATAAGACACATCTACATATCATGTACTCACTAAATTTCCAACATCATGTTTGATAGTTTCTTGTATCAGTACATCTGCTAGGGTCTTGAAATCATGTTCAAATCGCGCATTTGCTTCAGTTCCACTTTTTTCTTGAACTAATAACGACAGAAGTTGTTCATTTGATCGACATATACGGGCAATATTAGCTGCTTTTTCCGAAGCATTTATGAGGCTTCTTAGTAAATTACGTTCTGTATCGTTTTCACCCATATTTAATAATGAAAGTAAAAAATTTTAATTATAAACTTTAATTAACCTAGATGAAAATTCATTAATTTCATTACTTTATTGAATGTAATTAGAAAGTAACTTACATATAAAATAAATGGTCTGCAGTTTCCTGAGTAAAGTTTTGCTATTTATAAAATAAATAATTTAATTGTTTATATTATGAGAAGAAAATGTATACTAGTAGATACAAAACTAACCAACTTAAGAGAAATAAGAGAAGTGAAAGTTCGTAATAATGTAGCCTATTTTTTGGTGTCAAAATAGTGTTGGTAAATGGTTACGCACTTAAAAAAACATTTGCAAGCATTAATTTTAATTTACTTAAGTCATTTTTACTAAATTTATGGTTTTTAAATCTTAATTTCAATTTCAACTAAATTTGAATATTGTATCTTTAAGTTAGTTTAAAATATATAAATAGTTTTATATTTTTCTTATACAATTTTATACAAATAAAAATACATTCTCTAATATTAAATTTTAATAATATGTTTTTTATTATTACTAGGAAAAGGTCATTAATTTAACACATAAAAATGAAAAATGTTTTAAAAAAAAAAATTTATACTTATAAATTTGATTTAAATATTTAATATTTAAATATTTAATTCTAAATTTTTATAAAAAAAAAATTTATGTGTTATTTTTTATTTAAAAAAACATTTTTAATTTTTATGTGTTAAATTGACGACCTAGCACAGTAATAATAAAAAACTTATTAAAAGTTTTAAACTAATTTACGAATAATTAAATTCAAGAAGACCACTGATGGTGCATATTCGGCGATATTTGAAACAGCTGTATAGTCAGCCAAACATTCAATTATATAAAATAATTTTAAAAGAATTTTTGTTGTTGTAGTTCATTACTTTTCGAAACCTAATTTTTGTTAAAATTCTTAATATATTTTTTAAAAAAATTATAGTGCAATATAGACAATAAAATAAAGAGGATGATGTAGATATAGTTTTAGTAATAATAATTTATGTTAGATCGTAATCAAACATTGAATTATTTAACAAAAAGTGACCTATAACCGGATAAAAAAATTTATTAAAACCATAAAGAAACAGGTCAATAAATAAATTCAAAATTTTATTTTTAAAAAAAATATTTTTTACAAATATTTCGGTCAACTTTAACTTCATTATAAATTTTTATTTTCATATAGTTTTTTATTTTCGCTCTTATTTTATTTATTTTTTAATAACAATTACAATATAGGCTGTGTGCGAGTTCGAGTATATTGAGGTTAAGTATATTATAATTTCTTTGGGATTTTTTGCACTGCACTTATGTAAATATTTTTGTATTTATTTATTGCATTTATTTATTATTTTTGGTTAAAAGTTTTCAAACTTATTTATTTATTTATTAAATATCTTTTAAAATTTTCGCAATGGTAACACCTAATTTACCTTATTTTTATCTAATTTACCCCACTCAAAATTTTGGTTAATACCAACATTCGCTGCTTACTATTTCCCTTAATTTACCATTAATTTATTCGTACTCACACACGGTCAAAAAATATATAACGAGCTACCAAATAATTATAAAAATTTCTTTAGGTAGTACATTACTGGCGTCATAAACTGTATTTTAATTTTTATTTGTTTTTGTACACTGAAAACGGAACAAAGATGTAAACAAAATACGAAAATTCTCCAAAACGAAGTTAAAAATCTCTACGGTTGGAGCTGAACTCTCGTCGTTTGGGGAGCGCAGCAGCTGATTTTATTTACACCGTCCAATCAGTTTTCAAGCATTCAAGTGAGCGGTTGTACGTAGTCGGTATTTCTGTTGCGCATAACACGTATTTCGTTCCGTTCTTCTCATTGGACTTTCGTGCTGGAGCAGCCAATGCATCGCATTAAATTGTGTTTTGTTTGATAAAAGTTTAACGCCTTTTGTTGTTTACACAAATAGAAATATAATGAATTTTTATCAATTTGTTAATGCACAATTCAGCTCACAATTTATTTAAATAGTTTAAGTTATTCAAAAGTTATTCAATTAGTAATTTTTGCAACTACGAAGAAAAACTTTGCAATCCGCCTACAGCATTAAATAAAGCGCGGAAGTGAGAAATTATCATTAGAAAGTGTAAAAAAAATCCGTCTCGTGTTTTGCGTCTTGTTGTTTTTGTTTCTGTTTTTTTATTAAGTGAAAAATAAAATAATATAAAATTTAACAAATAAATCATTTAAATTCAAACTTAACAAAATGGATGCGAAATTCATAAATGTCCTTATATTGGGCTTCGGTTTTATGTTCGTCTTCACATCGTTCCAAACGATGGGAAATATTGAAGTAAGTTTAGTGCTTTAGTATCAAATGTACGTAATTGTATGGAAACCTTGTCCTTGAAACGAAATAATCCTTGACACACCACAAGGATAATACGTAGTAGAGAAAATTTTTATTTCATTGATAGCAGACAGGTTAGGACGTAGGCGAATTTATGGTTTAGGGATTGGTAGTGCATTGGATTTATTTGCTTCTTATCTAATGTGTACTTTAAATATTTATTAGGAAACTTTTTACATTTTCTTATTTATTTATTTGACATGTTCTTAATATAATTATTTATTCTAATATTATTGATATTGATATTAGATTTTGTTTTAATATTTAATATTAGAGATTTCGAGGATGCACCTACTTGAAAAAAAATTTCTTCTTCTTCTTATTTGGCACTACAGTGCAGTGTGAACCTTGGCCACCCTAAGTGCTGCGTAGTGGTAAAATTTTTCCGATGCAAGGTTGCTGGCCTTGCGATTAACCCCCAACCTGGAGGGCCAGATCGCCTTATTTGCTAACCTGGAGATAGGATTAGTGTTTAGTAGTTAGAGAATTTCCGCTCAACTACGAGCGAGGCCAGAGCTTCGTATGTGGAGAACAGGGTAGGTGAAATTGACAGTTGAGAATGTTAGGCTATATATATATATATGCATCATTCTTCCATTGGAGCACTCGCTTTATCCGCTTACATTCTGAAAAAATTTAATACAGCAAATATTATCTGTTAAATGTTAATTTTTTCTTGCCGAGAGTGACGCAAAGAAACTATTTAAAAGTTAGACGAATTCGAATAGCAAAGAAAATACAAGAACAAAAATTTAGTTAATTTATTGAAATTTGGCTGACCAAATATATATATATTATCTGTTAAATCAATCTGCTAAAATTTTTTAGAATTCAAAAAAAAATCCTGTTTATATTTTTCTTTTACTAATATAATATAATATCACCAGAGAAACTGTTTTTTTTATCTTCATTTGTTTTATTTTTTTAAACGAGGAAAGTAAATAGTAAATAATCATGAAATTAACATTATAAAGATATTTTGCAAACGAATACATACTCTACGTAATATATTATGGTTATATGACAATTATATTCGTAGTACACAAACTACAAGTTGCGCAGAATTTCCGAAGATTGGCCATGGTACATCCGCGCGTATGAAATGTTTAAAGACCATAGAATAGATTTGGTCAAAAAATACATAAGGGACAGAGCACTGAAGCTATATGTGAAAATCTACAGGCTACCCTACTTAGCACTGTCTAATCTCAGAGTAATCACTAACCGAACGACGCGGTACGCAGATCTTAGATCTTAGGAATACACAAATTAGTCAATGAGAAGGGTGGGACTCAGCAGAAACTCCCCAGCTATCATAAAGTAAAAGTGCTCAGATGTACTAACTCGGAAAAGGCTTAATATAACAAACAATATGGTATTACACTCACTAAATAAAATTTAGATATAACATATAATATTCGTACCGAATATGTTTCACAACCTATTTCGAGATAAATGTGACAAGTACATAATCCTTGTATGCTTGCATGCTATATGATTAAATATTATTCTGTTTATTTTAAATATAATTTTAAGTAATATTTATTAAATTTATTTAAATAATAATAAATATAATAATAATAAATTAACTATATTTAATTTAATTAAATATAAACAAAAACTTTTTTTAAAACTATAGGAATCATTTTGATAAAAATTAAAAAGATCGAGATAATTTTTTAAGAAATTTTATTAATATTTTGAAGAAAACGTTATTTACGCGTAAACTAATGTGTTAATTTTTATGTACTCGTTCTCCTTTTTTCTCTTCTTCATATTCACTATATACTTTTACAGAGATCTATCTGTGATCTCCTCTAATTTACACGATACTCCTTCTCTATTAGCTATTTATTTAAATTTCCAGACCTTTTGTTCTTTTTTTTTATAATAAATTTTCTTTTATAACATATAATATATATTTATAATATATAATATATATTTATAACATATAATATATATTTATAATATATAATATATATTTATAACATATAATATATATTTATAATATATAATATATATTTATAACATATAATATATATTTATAATATATAATATATATTTATAACATATAATATATATTTATAATATATAAT